>NW_027675496.1:195000-215000 GCF_965601325.2 Salmo salar | reverse complement strand
CTCAGTACTGGTACTCCTTATAGTCTCATTATTACCTCAACTACCTGGTACCCCTGCACATTGACTCAGTACTGGTACTCCATATAGCCTGATCTCTGAGAGTGAGACAGATATATATTATTACTGTGTTAAACCTAGCAGTACTACTGATTTCTCTGAGAGTGATGCAGATATATATTATTACTCTATTAAACCTAGCAGTACTACTGATTTCTCTGAGAGGCAAATATATATTATTACTGTATTAAACCTAGCAGTACTACTGATTTCTCTGAGAGGCAGATATATATTATTACTGTATTAAACCTAGCAGTACTACTGATTTCTCTGAGAGGCAGATATATTTTATTACTGTGTTAAACCTATCAGTACTACTGATTTCTCTGAGAGGCAGATATATATTATTACTGTATTAAACCTAGCAGTACTACTGATTTCACTGAGAGGCAGATATATATTATTACTGTGTTAAACCTAGCAGTACTACTGATTTCTCTGAGAGGCAGATATATATTATTACTGTGTTAAACCTAGCAGTACTACTGATTTCACTGAGAGGCAGTTATATATTATTACTGTGTTAAACCTAGCAGTACTACTGATTTCTCTGAGAGGCATATATATATTATTACTGTGTTAAACCTAGCAGTACTACTGATTTCTCTGAGAGTGAGACAGATATATATTATTACTGTGTTAAACCTAGCAGTACTACTGATTTCTCTGAGAGTGAGGCAGATATATATTATTACTGTGTTAAACCTAGCAGTACTACTGATTTCTCTGAGAGTGAGGCAGATATATAGCATTTAGCAAAAAAACATTATTTCTCTCTCTGAAATGAAACCATCAAGTGATAGATTTTAAACAAATACATGTCTGTCACTGAACAACGCCATGCCATGATTAGATAGTGAAATAACACACCAATCTCTTCCATAATTTCTTTAAACCATAAAGGCACATTTCCGAACATTTCTGTAAAGTGATATGTTGCATGTTGGAGCTCTTCTTATGTTCCCATCTGAGATCAGAGTAGATGAGAGATGTAATGTTTGTCTCTGTTGTGTTGAAGACCAATCAAGCCGGAGAGAACAGCCTCCCCTGTACCCAGCTGTGTGTCCATGAAGAGTGATCGGTCTATGGGTACACCTATAGAGTTTAGAGAGGGAGACTTTTCTACTGAACAAAGGTAAGAAGAACTCATGGGTCATGGTCAGTGAGTTAAACAACACTGTCTCTAGTCATTTCTCCTCTCCCATTTTCACATTTCTTTTGGTTGTTTTCATAATCCATAGGCTAATACTTTTGTCCATTTTCATAGTCCTAAAACAATATTAAACAAACACAACGTTCCCTCCACGTGTGTGTGTGTGTGTGTGTGTGTGTGTGTGTGTGTGTGTGTGTGTGTGTGTGTGTGTGTGTGTGTGTGTGTGTGTGTGTGTGTGTGTGTGTGTGTGTGTGTGTGTGTGTGCAATCCCTGGACGAGGACATGTAATCTCTATCCTGATTGCCTAGTCACTTTTACATCTACCTACCTGTACATATTACCTCAATTACCTCAACTACCTGGTACCCCTGCACATTGACTCAGTACTTTTACTCCTTATAGTCTCATTATTACCTCAACTACCTGGTACCCCTGCACATTGACTCAGTACTGGTACTCCTTATAGTCTCATTATTACCTCAACTACCTGGTACCCCTGCACATTGACTCAGTACTGGTACTCCTTATAGTCTCATTATTACCTCAACTACATGGTACCCCTGCACATTGACTCAGTACTGGTAATCCTTATAGCCTCATTATTACCTCAACTACCTGGTACCCCTGCACATTGACTCAGTACTGGTACTCCTTATAGTCTCATTATTACCTCAACTACCTGGTACCCCTGCACATTGACTCAGTACTGGTACTCCTTATAGTCTCATTATTACCTCAACTACCTGGTACCCCTGCACATTGACTCAGTACTGGTACTCCTTATAGTCTCATTATTACCTCAACTACCTGGTACCCCTGCACATTGACTCAGTACTGGTACTCCATATAGCCTGATCTCTGAGAGTGAGACAGATATATATTATTACTGTGTTAAACCTAGCAGTACTACTGATTTCTCTGAGAGTGATGCAGATATATATTATTACTCTATTAAACCTAGCAGTACTACTGATTTCTCTGAGAGGCAAATATATATTATTACTGTATTAAACCTAGCAGTACTACTGATTTCTCTGAGAGGCAGATATATATTATTACTGTATTAAACCTAGCAGTACTACTGATTTCTCTGAGAGGCAGATATATTTTATTACTGTGTTAAACCTATCAGTACTACTGATTTCTCTGAGAGGCAGATATATATTATTACTGTATTAAACCTAGCAGTACTACTGATTTCACTGAGAGGCAGATATATATTATTACTGTGTTAAACCTAGCAGTACTACTGATTTCTCTGAGAGGCAGATATATATTATTACTGTGTTAAACCTAGCAGTACTACTGATTTCACTGAGAGGCAGTTATATATTATTACTGTGTTAAACCTAGCAGTACTACTGATTTCTCTGAGAGGCATATATATATTATTACTGTGTTAAACCTAGCAGTACTACTGATTTCTCTGAGAGTGAGACAGATATATATTATTACTGTGTTAAACCTAGCAGTACTACTGATTTCTCTGAGAGTGAGGCAGATATATATTATTACTGTGTTAAACCTAGCAGTACTACTGATTTCTCTGAGAGTGAGGCAGATATATAGCATTTAGCAAAAAAACATTATTTCTCTCTCTGAAATGAAACCATCAAGTGATAGATTTTAAACAAATACATGTCTGTCACTGAACAACGCCATGCCATGATTAGATAGTGAAATAACACACCAATCTCTTCCATAATTTCTTTAAACCATAAAGGCACATTTCCGAACATTTCTGTAAAGTGATATGTTGCATGTTGGAGCTCTTCTTATGTTCCCATCTGAGATCAGAGTAGATGAGAGATGTAATGTTTGTCTCTGTTGTGTTGAAGACCAATCAAGCCGGAGAGAACAGCCTCCCCTGTACCCAGCTGTGTGTCCATGAAGAGTGATCGGTCTATGGGTACACCTATAGAGTTTAGAGAGGGAGACTTTTCTACTGAACAAAGGTAAGAAGAACTCATGGGTCATGGTCAGTGAGTTAAACAACACTGTCTCTAGTCATTTCTCCTCTCCCATTTTCACATTTCTTTTGGTTGTTTTCATAATCCATAGGCTAATACTTTTGTCCATTTTCATAGTCCTAAAACAATATTAAACAAACACAACGTTCCCTCCACGTGTGTGTGTGTGTGTGTGTGTGTGTGTGTGTGTGTGTGTGTGTGTGTGTGTGTGTGTGTGTGTGTGTGTGTGTGTGTGTGTGTGTGTGTGCAATCCCTGGACGAGGACATGTAATCTCTATCCTGATTGCCTAGTCACTTTTACATCTACCTACATTTACATATTACCTCAATTACCTAAACTACCTGGTACCCTGCACATTGACTCAGTACTGGTACTCCTTATAGCCTCATTATTACCTCAACTACCTGGTACCCCTGCACATTGACTCAGTACTGGTACTCCTTATAGCCTCATTATTACCTCATCTACCTGGTACCCTGCACATTGACTCAGTACTGGTACTCCTTATAGCCTCATTATTACCTCAACTACCTGGTACCCCTGCACATTGACTCAGTACTGGTACTCCTTATAGCCTCATTATTACCTCATCTACCTGGTACCCCTGGACATTGACTCAGTACTGGTACTCCTTATAGTCTCATTATTACCTCAACTACCTGGTACCCCTGCACATTGACTCAGTACTGGTACTCCTTATAGTCTCATTAATACCTCAACTACCTGGTACCCCTGCACATTGGCTCAGTACTGGTAGTCCTTATAGTCTCATTATTACCTCAACTACCTGGTACCCCTGCACATTGACTCAGTACTGGTACTCCTTATAGTCTCATTATTACCTCAACTACCTGGTACCCCTGCACATTGACTCAGTACTGGTACTCCTTATAGTCTCATTATTAGCTCAACTACCTGGTACCCCTGCACATTGACTCAGTACTGGTACTCCTTATAGTCTCATTATTACCTCAACTACCTGGTACCCCTGCACATTGACTCAGTACTGGTACTCCTTATAGTCTCATTATTACCTCAACTACCTGGTACCCCTGCACATTGACTCAGTACTGGTACTCCTTATAGTCTCATTATTACCTCAACTACCTGGTACCCCTGCACATTGACTCAGTACTGGTACTCCTTGTAGTCTCATTATTACCTCAACTACCTGGTACCCCTGCACATTGACTCAGTACTGGTACTCCTTATAGTCTCATTATTACCTCAACTACCTGGTACCCCTGCACATTGACTCAGTACTGGTACTCCTTATAGTCTCATTATTACCTCAACTACCTGGTACCCCTGCACATTGACTCAGTACTGGTACTCCTTGTAGTCTCATTATTACCTCAACTACCTGGTACCCCTGCACATTGACTCAGTACTGGTACTCCTTATAGTCTCATTATTACCTCAACTACCTGGTATCCCTGCACATTGACTCAGTACTGGTACTCCTTATAGTCTCATTATTACCTCAACTACCTGGTACCCCTGCATATTGACTCAGTACTGGTACTCCTTATAGTCTCATTATTACCTCAACTACCTGGTACCCCTGCACATTGACTCAGTACTGGTACTCCTTATAGTCTCATTATTACCTCAACTACCTGGTACCCCTGCACATTGACTCAGTACTGGTACTCCTTATAGTCTCATTATTACCTCAACTACCTGGTACCCCTGCATATTGACTCAGTACTGGTACTCCGTATAGTCTCATTATTGTTTGTTTTAATGTGTTCTGTTTGACTGGTACTGTATATATAGACATATTGATGTTTTATTGTGTTACTGTTTGACTGGTACTGTACATATGGACATACTATAAAGTATGTGCATCAATAGACTCTGAAGGATTCAAGTGGAACTGAGATGAAGTGAATCAGTATCTGTATGTGACAACTCAATATTAGGAGGGTGTTAATGTTTTCACATTTATTTTGTTTGTTGATGTTTGTTGATTTATGTAATGTCACATAATTTAATGTTTAATTAATGTAATGGCACATATTTTAATGCTTTATGTCAGCATATATTTTAGTGCTTTATGTAATGTATTTTATCTATTGAAATATGGTTTTATATATTATATATATTGTAGTTTGATGGTGATTCATTATGTTTTCCAGATTCTCTAACCAAACTCTGAGATCAGTCTCTCCAGTACCCAGTCATCTGTCCATGAAGAGTGACTCCTCTATGCATCATCCTATACATTTTAGTGATGGATCAGGGACCTTTGACCCCAGGTAAGTTACTGGTCAGAATTGATGATATTACTATTGAAGAGGAGAACCTTCAAGATCTGAAACCAGATGTATTTTGAGTATCTGAGTATATACTGTAAAGCATCTGCTTATCATTTGTTGTTTATGTCATATATTTTAAGACACTGAGTGTACAAAACATTATGAACACCTGCTTTTTCCATGACGTAGATTGACAAGGTGAATCCAGGTGAAAGCAATGATCCCTTATTGATGTCACTTGTTAAATCCACTTCAATCTGTGTCGATGAAGGGGAGGTTAAAGAAGGATTTTTAAGCCTTGAGACAATTGAGACATGGATTGTGTATGTGTGCCATTCAGAGGGTGAATGAGCAAGTCAATATATTTAAGTACCTTTGAATGGGGTATTGTGGTAGGTCTCAGGCACAAAATTCTAGTAATGGTGTTGTGGACATGTTATTCATTCCAGAGGCTACTACCACACTCAGACAGCACAGTATACTGTTCCCAGCTGTCTGTCTATGAACACAGTATACTGTTCCCAGCTGTCTGTCTATGAACACAGTATACTGTTCCCAGCTGTCTGTCTATGAACACAGTATACTGTTCCCAGCTGTCTGTCTATGAACACAGTATACTGTTCCCAGCTGTCTGTCTATGAACACAGTATACTGTTCCCAGCTGTCTGTCTGTCTATGAACACAGTATACTGTTCCCAGCTGTCTGTCTATGAACACAGTATACTGTTCCCAGCTGTCTGTCTGTCTATGAACACAGTATACTGTTCCCAGCTGTCTGTCTATGAACACAGTATACTGTTCCCAGCTGTCTGTCTATGAACACAGTATACTGTTCCCAGCTGTCTGTCTATGAACACAGTATACTGTTCCCAGCTGTCTGTCTATGAACACAGTATACTGTTCCCAGCTGTCTGTCTATGAACACAGTATACTGTTCCCAGCTGTCTGTCTATGAACACAGTATACTGTTCCCAGCTGTCTGTCTATGAACACAGTATACTGTTCCAAGCTGTCTGTCTGTCTATGAACACAGTATACTGTTCCCAGCTGTCTGTCTATGAACACAGTATACTGTTCCCAGCTGTCTGTCTATGAACACAGTATACTGTTCCCAGCTGTCTGTCTGTCTATGAACACAGTATACTGTTCCCAGCTGTCTGTCTATGAACACAGTATACTGTTCCCAGCTGTCTGTCTATGAACACAGTATACTGTTCCAAGCTGTCTGTCTGTCTATGAACACAGTATACTGTTCCCAGCTGTCTGTCTATGAACAGAGTATACTGTTCCCAGCTGTCTGTCTATGAACACAGTATACTGTTCCCAGCTGTCTGTCTATGAACAGAGTATACTGTTCCCAGCTGTCTGTCTATGAACACAGTATACTGTTCCCAGCTGTCTGTCTATGAACACAGTATACTGTTCCCAGCTGTCTGTCTGTCTATGAACACAGTATACTGTTCCCAGCTGTCTGTCTATGAACACAGTATACTGTTCCCAGCTGTCTGTCTATGAACACAGTATACTGTTCCCAGCTGTCTGTCTGTCTATGAACACAGTATACTGATCCCAGCTGTCTGTCTATGAACAGTGACTTCTCCATGGATCATCCTGTTAATTCCAGTGGTGGAAAATCAATCACCTTTGACCGAAGGTACGTCACCACATATAGATATGTTGTTGTAATTTGTAATTTGTTGTAACTGAGTTTATTACTGCACCCTCTTATATCTCTGTAGTGGATGGTCTACTCTGTTAGAGGATCAGTATCTCTCTCTCCTTTATCTCTGTAGTGGATGGTCTACTCTGTTAGAGGATCAGTATCTCTCTCTCCTTTATCTCTGTAGTGGATGGTCTACTCTGTTAGAGGATCAGTATCTCTCTCTCCTTTATCTCTGTAGTGGATGGTCTACTCTGTTAGAGGATCAGTATCTCTCTCTCCTTTATCTCTGTAGTGGATGGTCTACTCTGTTAGAGGATCAGTATCTCTCTCTCCTTTATCTCTGTAGTGGATGGTCTACTCTGTTAAAGGATCAGTATCTCTCTCTCTCCTTTATCTCTGTAGTGGATGGTCTACTCTGTTAGAGGATCAGTATCTCTCTCTCCTTTATCTCTGTAGTGGATGGTCTACTCTGTTAGAGGATCAGTATCTCTCTCTCCTTTATCTCTGTAGTGGATGGTCTACTCTGTTAGAGGACCAGTATCTCTCTCTCTCTCCTTTATCTCTGTAGTGGATGGTCTACTCTGCCAGAGGATCAGTATCTCTCTCTCCTTTATCTCTGTAGTGGATGGTCTACTCTGTATCTCTCTCTCCTTTATCTCTGTAGTGGATGGTCTACTCTGTTAGAGGATCAGTATCTCTCCTTTATCTCTGTAGTGGATGGTCTACTCTGTTAGAGGATCAGTATCTCTCTCTCCTTTATCTCTGTAGTGGATGGTCTACTCTGTTACAGGATCAGTATCTCTCTCTCCTTTATCTCTGTAGTGGATGGTCTACTCTGTTAGAGGATCAGTATCTCTCCTTTATCTCTGTAGTGGATGGTCTACTCTGTTAGAGGATCAGTATCTCTCTCTCCTTTATCTCTGTAGTGGATGGTCTACTCTGTTAGAGGATCAGTATCTCTCCTTTATCTCTGTAGTGGATGGTCTACTCTGCCAGAGGATCAGTATCTCTCTCTCCTTTATCTCTGTAGTGGATGGTCTACTCTGTTAGAGGACCAGTATCTCTCTCTCTCTCCTTTATCTCTGTAGTGGATGGTCTACTCTGTTAGAGGATCAGTATCTCTCTCTCCTTTATCTCTGTAGTGGATGGTCTACTCTGTTAGAGGATCAGTATCTCTCTCTCCTTTATCTCTGTAGTGGATGGTCTACTCTGCCAGAGGATCAGTATCTCTCTCTCCTTTATCTCTGTAGTGGATGGTCTACTCTGTTAGAGGACCAGTATCTCTCTCTCCTTTATCTCTGTAGTGGATGGTCTACTCTGTTAGAGGATCAGTATCTCTCTCTCCTTTATCTCTGTAGTGGATGGTCTACTCTGTTAGAGGATCAGTATCTCTCTCTCCTTTATCTCTGTAGTGGATGGTCTACTCTGCCAGAGGATCAGTATCTCTCTCTCCTTTATCTCTGTAGTGGATGGTCTACTCTGTTAGAGGATCAGTATCTCTCTCTCCTTTATCTCTGTAGTGGATGGTCTACTCTGTTAGAGGACCAGTATCTCTCTCTCTCTCCTTTATCTCTGTAGTGGATGGTCTACTCTGTTAGAGGATCAGTATCTCTCCTTTATCTCTGTAGTGGATGGTCTACTCTGTTAGAGGATCAGTATCTCTCTCTCCTTTATCTCTGTAGTGGATGGTCTACTCTGTTAGAGGATCAGTATCTCTCTCTCCTTTATCTCTGTAGTGGATGGTCTACTCTGTTACAGGATCAGTATCTCTCTCTCCTTTATCTCTGTAGTGGATGGTCTACTCTGTTAGAGGATCAGTATCTCTCCTTTATCTCTGTAGTGGATGGTCTACTCTGTTAGAGGATCAGTATCTCTCCTTTATCTCTGTAGTGGATGGTCTACTCTGCCAGAGGATCAGTATCTCTCTCTCCTTTATCTCTGTAGTGGATGGTCTACTCTGTTAGAGGACCAGTATCTCTCTCTCTCTCCTTTATCTCTGTAGTGGATGGTCTACTCTGTTAAAGGATCAGTATCTCTCTCTCTCCTTTATCTCTGTAGTGGATGGTCTACTCTGCCAGAGGATCAGTATCTCTCTCTCCTTTATCTCTGTAGTGGATGGTCTACTCTGCCAGAGGATCAGTATCTCTCTCTCCTTTATCTCTGTAGTGGATGGTCTACTCTGTTAGAGGATCAGTATCTCTCTCTCCTTTATCTCTGTAGTGGATGGTCTACTCTGTTAGAGGACCAGTATCTCTCTCTCTCTCCTTTATCTCTGTAGTGGATGGTCTACCCTGTTAGAGGATCAGTATCTCTCTCTACTTTATCTCTGTAGTGGATGGTCTACTCTGTTAGAGGATCAGTATCTCTCCTTTATCTCTGTAGTGGATGGTCTACTCTGTTAGAGGATCAGTATCTCTCTCTAATTTATCTCTGTAGTGGATGGTCTACTCTGCCAGAGGATCAGTATCTCTCTCTCCTTTATCTCTGTAGTGGATGGTCTACTCTGTTAGAGGACCAGTATCTCTCTCTCTCTCCTTTATCTCTGTAGTGGATGGTCTACTCTGTTAGAGGATCAGTATCTCTCTCTCCTTTATCTCTGTAGTGGATGGTCTACTCTGCCAGAGGATCAGTATCTCTCTCTCCTTTATCTCTGTAGTGGATGGTCTACTCTGCCAGAGGATCAGTATCTCTCTCTCCTTTATCTCTGTAGTGGATGGTCTACTCTGTTAGAGGATCAGTATCTCTCTCTCCTTTATCTCTGTAGTGGATGGTCTACTCTGTTAGAGGACCAGTATCTCTCTCTCTCTCTCCTTTATCTCTGTAGTGGATGGTCTACTCTGTTAGAGGATCAGTATCTCTCTCTACTTTATCTCTGTAGTGGATGGTCTACTCTGTTAGAGGATCAGTATCTCTCCTTCATCTCTGTAGTGGATGGTCTACTCTGTTAGAGGATCAGTATCTCTCTCTCCTTTATCTCTGTAGTGGATGGTCTACTCTGTTAGAGGATCAGTATCTCTCCTTTATCTCTGTAGTGGATGGTCTACTCTGCCAGAGGATCAGTATCTCTCTCTCTTTTATCTCTGTAGTGGATGGTCTACTCTGTTAGAGGATCAGTATCTCTCTCTCCTTTATCTCTGTAGTGGATGGTCTACTCTGTTAGAGGATCAGTATCTCTCCTTTATCTCTGTAGTGGATGGTCTACTCTGTTAGAGGATCAGTATCTCTCTCTCCTTTATCTCTGTAGTGGATGGTCTACTCTGTTAGAGGATCAGTATCTCTCTCTCCTTTATCTCTGTAGTGGATGGTCTACTCTGTTAGAGGATCAGTATCTCTCTCTCCTTTATCTCTGTAGTGGATGGTCTACTCTGTTAGAGGATCAGTATCTCTCCTTTATCTCTGTAGTGGATGGTCTACTCTGCCAGAGGATCAGTATCTCTCTCTCTTTTATCTCTGTAGTGGATGGTCTACTCTGTTAGAGGATCAGTATCTCTCTCTCCTTTATCTCTGTAGTGGATGGTCTACTCTGTTAGAGGATCAGTATCTCTCCTTTATCTCTGTAGTGGATGGTCTACTCTGCCAGAGGATCAGTATCTCTCTCTCTCCTTTATCTCTGTAGTGGATGGTCTACTCTGCCAGACGATCAGTATCTCTCTCTCCTTTATCTCTGTAGTGGATGGTCTACTCTGTTAGAGGACCAGAATCTCTCTCTCTCTCCTTTATCTCTGTAGTGGATGGTCTACTCTGTTAGAGGATCAGTATCTCTCTCTCCTTTATCTCTGTAGTGGATGGTCTACTCTGTTAGAGGACCAGTATCTCTCTCTCTCTCCTTTATCTCTGTAGTGGATGGTCTACTCTGTTAGAGGATCACTATCTCTCCCTCCTTTATCCTTGTATTGGATGGTCTACTCTGTTAGAGGATCAGTAGTAACATCTACAAGTCTCTCTCTCTCTCCTTTATCTCTGTAGTGGATGGTCTACTCTGCCAGAGGATCAGTATCTCTCTCTCCTTTATCTCTGTAGTGGATGGTCTACTCTGTTAGAGGACCAGTATCTCTCTCTCTCTCCTTTATCTCTGTAGTGGATGGTCTACTCTGTTAGAGGATCAGTATCTCTCTCTCCTTTATCTCTGTAGTGGATGGTCTACTCTGCCAGAGGATCAGTATCTCTCTCTCCTTTATCTCTGTAGTGGATGGTCTACTCTGCCAGAGGATCAGTATCTCTCTCTCCTTTATCTCTGTAGTGGATGGTCTACTCTGTTAGAGGATCAGTATCTCTCTCTCCTTTATCTCTGTAGTGGATGGTCTACTCTGTTAGAGGACCAGTATCTCTCTCTCTCTCCTTTATCTCTGTAGTGGATGGTCTACTCTGTTAGAGGATCAGTATCTCTCTCTACTTTATCTCTGTAGTGGATGGTCTACTCTGTTAGAGGATCAGTATCTCTCCTTTATCTCTGTAGTGGATGGTCTACTCTGTTAGAGGATCAGTATCTCTCTCTCCTTTATCTCTGTAGTGGATGGTCTACTCTGTTAGAGGATCAGTATCTCTCCTTTATCTCTGTAGTGGATGGTCTACTCTGCCAGAGGATCAGTATCTCTCTCTCTTTTATCTCTGTAGTGGATGGTCTACTCTGTTAGAGGATCAGTATCTCTCTCTCCTTTTTCTCTGTAGTGGATGGTCTACTCTGTTAGAGGATCAGTATCTCTCCTTTATCTCTGTAGTGGATGGTCTACTCTGTTAGAGGATCAGTATCTCTCTCTCCTTTATCTCTGTAGTGGATGGTCTACTCTGTTAGAGGATCAGTATCTCTCTCTCCTTTATCTCTGTAGTGGATGGTCTACTCTGTTAGAGGATCAGTATCTCTCTCTCCTTTATCTCTGTAGTGGATGGTCTACTCTGTTAGAGGATCAGTATCTCTCCTTTATCTCTGTAGTGGATGGTCTACTCTGCCAGAGGATCAGTATCTCTCTCTCTTTTATCTCTGTAGTGGATGGTCTACTCTGTTAGAGGATCAGTATCTCTCTCTCCTTTATCTCTGTAGTGGATGGTCTACTCTGTTAGAGGATCAGTATCTCTCCTTTATCTCTGTAGTGGATGGTCTACTCTGCCAGAGGATCAGTATCTCTCTCTCCTTTATCTCTGTAGTGGATGGTCTACTCTGCCAGACGATCAGTATCTCTCTCTCCTTTATCTCTGTAGTGGATGGTCTACTCTGTTAGAGGACCAGTATCTCTCTCTCTCTCCTTTATCTCTGTAGTGGATGGTCTACTCTGTTAGAGGATCAGTATCTCTCTCTCCTTTATCTCTGTAGTGGATGGTCTACTCTGTTAGAGGACCAGTATCTCTCTCTCTCTCCTTTATCTCTGTAGTGGATGGTCTACTCTGTTAGAGGATCAGTATCTCTCTCTCCTTTATCTCTGTAGTGGATGGTCTACTCTGCCAGAGGATCAGTATCTCTCTCTCCTTTATCTCTATAGTGGATGGTCTACTCTGTTAGAGGATCACTATCTCTCCCTCCTTTATCCTTGTAGTGGATGGTCTACTCTGTTAGAGGATCAGTAGTAACATCTACAAGTCTCTCTCTCTCTCCTTTATCTCTGTAGTGGATGGTCTACTCTGCCAGAGGATCAGTATCTCTCCTTTATCTCTGTAGTGGATGGTCTACTCTGTTAGAGGATCAGTATCTCTCTCTCCTTTATCTCTGTAGTGGATGGTCTACTCTGTTAGAGGATCAGTATCTCTCCTTTATCTCTGTAGTGGATGGTCTACTCTGTTAGAGGATCAGTATCTCTCTCTCCTTTATCTCTGTAGTGGATGGTCTACTCTATTAGAGGATCAGTATCTCTCCTTTATCTCTGTAGTGGATGGTCTACTCTGTTAGAGGATCATTATCTCTCTCTTCTTTATCTCTGTAGTGGATGGTCTACTCTGCCAGAGGATCAGTATCTCTCTCTCCTTTATCTCTGTAGTGGATGGTCTACTCTGCCAGAGGATGAGTCCAGGTGTGCAGTGTGTCAGCAGGTTCTGAGGGATCCGGTCTCTATCACCTGTGGACACAGGTTCTGCAGACAGTGCATCACCAGATACTGGGAGAAACCTGCTCCTTCAGGAGACTATGACTGTCCTCAGTGTAGAAAGAGATCCAGAACACTTCCTGTACTACAGAACCTGAGGGAACCCAATGATGCAAGAGGCTCTGAAAACAGTAAGAACACTTGCAGACCTGTGCTAAGTCAATACCTCAATATGATTTAAATGTAGTTAACTACAATAATATGAGATAATATAAGTTACTGTAGTTGCGGAGGCCCACATTTCATCCTGTCAATGACTGTGTCTGATACACATCCATTTTACTCCTCCCTTGTAGTGGATGACAGCCTGCAGAGAGCTATAGTAAACCATAAAGCCAGTCTGAAAAGGAGGTATGAATGTGTGATAGAAGGCATGGAAACAGCAGGGAACCAAACTCCCCTCAACAGGATTTACACAGAGCTCTACATCACAGAAGGAGAGAGTGAAGGTGTTAACAATGAACATGAGGTGTGGCATCTAGAGACAGCATCCAGGACACCAACCTCACATGACACAGCAATCCACTGCAATGACATCTTTAAACCCTTACCTGGCCAAGAGAGAAGCATCAGAACTGTGCTGACCAAGGGCATCGCTGGCATCGGAAAAACAGTCTCTGTGCAGAAGTTCATCCTAGACTGGGCTGAAGGGAAGGCAAACCAAGATGTGGAGATCATATTTGTGCTTCCTTTCCGGGAGCTGAACTTGATCAAAGATCGTCAGTACAGTCTTCTCAGACTTTTAAATGACTTCCACACAGAACTAGACATAGGCAATGCAAAGAAACTCACTGCCTGTAAAGCTATGTTCATCTTTGATGGTTTGGATGAAAGCAGACTTCCATTAGATTTCCAGCACAATGAAAAGGTGTCTGATGTCACCCAGACATCATCTGTTGATGTTCTGCTGACAAACCTCATCAAGGGGAATCTGCTTCCCTCTGCTCTCCTATGGATAACCTCCCGACCAGCAGCAACCAATCAGATCCCCCCTAAGTGTGTTAACCAGGTGACAGAGGTACGAGGGTTCAATGACCCACAGAAGGAGGAGTACTTCAGGAAGAGATTCAGTGATGAGGACCTGGCCAGCAGAATCATCTCACACATAAAGACATCAAGGAGCCTCCACATCATGTGCCACATGCCGGTGTTCTGTTGGATTTCTGCAATAGTCTTTGAACACATGTTGAGGACAGACAAGAGGAGAGAGATGCCCACGACTCTGACTGAGATGTCCATACACTTCCTGCTCATTCAGACCAGCCTGAAGAACCAGAAGTATCATGGAAGAGATGAGATGGATCAAGAGGAGCTCATGGAGTCAGATAAGGAAATTCTTCTGAAGCTGGGGAGGCTGGCGTTTGAAAATCTGGAGAAGGGTAATCTCATGTTCTATGAAGAAGACCTGAAAGAGTGTGGCCTTGATGTCAAAGAAGCCTCAGTGTACTCAGGAGTGTGCACACAAATCTTTAAAGAAGAGTCTGTGATATTTCAGAGAGTGGTGTACTGCTTTGTTCATCTCAGCATTCAGGAGTTTCTCTCAGCTGTCTACATGTACCATTGTTACACAGCCAGGAACATGGATGCACTGAAGCCTTTCCTCAAGCGAAAGTCTAGAGGTGTGTCTGAAGAGCTAACCTTGCATGAGCTGCTGAAGAGTACCGTGGATAAAGCCTTGGAGAGTAAGAATGGACACCTGGACCTTTTTGTCCGCTTCCTTCATGGCATGTCACTAGTGTCCAATCAGAAACTCCTACGAGGTCTGGTGACACAGACAGAAAGCAGTCCGGAGAGCATCCAGAAAACAATCCGATCCCTTAAGGTGATGCAAAGGAAGAACATGTCCCCTGAGAGGTGCATCAATCTCTTCCACTGTCTGATAGAGATGAAAGACCATTCAGTACAGGAGGAAATCCAAGAGTACTTGAGGTCAGAGAACAGATCCAAAAACCTCTCCCTTGCTCAGTGTTCAGCGCTGGCCTACATGCTGCAGATATCAGAGGAGGTTCTGGATGTGTTTAACCTGAAGGAATACAAGACATCAGAGGAGGGTCGTAGGAGACTGCTCCCAGCTGTGAGAGGCTGCAAGAAAGCTCTGTAAGTATCACTGTAAATATCGCACACCAAAATAAATTGTAGTTATAGCAGTATTTTCATTGGCTGACTGGCTCTGTAAGTAATCATGAGACTATCCCTCAGACCAAACTTTACTGAATGTAGGAACAACAGTATTTTCATTGGCTGACTAAACTTTCTATCAGCTGAAAACTCTTAAACTACAAAACAAACTGATCAGTAAAGTTGTAGCATTGAGCCATGAATGCACAGCCTGTACATTATTCGTGCACCATAACGGTGTAAGCTAGGAAAGCTGAGAATAACTTTTTAATACAACCTGTCTGTCATTGTATTTCTTCTGTGTTTGCAGACTAGCTGGCTGTAAACTCACAGACACATCCTGTGAAGTGTTGGCCTCAGTTCTCAGTTCAAACCCCTCACACCTGAGAGAGCTGGACCTGAGTAACAATGACCTGAAGGATTCAGGAGTGAAGCTGCTCTCTGCTGGACTGGAGGATCCACACTGCAGACTGGAGACTCTGAGGTCAGTATTATATATAGTGTGGACTGTATACTCAATACAATCTAAATCTGATACCTCACTGTCTGTCTTTTGACTGATACTGCTTTTAAACTGGTCTGGTCAGTCAACCCAAATATTTGTACAATACATGTTTCTCTCTACAAGCAATACTTCCATAATTTGTCATTTCTTATAATGATACATTCATTCATTTATAAATATATATGGCAGGTTTCAGGACACTGATTTATCTGAACATGTTGAACAAATATATATTTTCACCACCAAAGAATATCAGTGTGATTTTAATATGATTTGACTCTTTGCAGGCTGTCAGGCTGTCTAGTCACAGAGGAAGGCTGTGCTTCTCTGGTCTCAGCTCTGAAGTCAAACCCCTCACACCTGAGAGAGCTGGACCTGAGTAACAATGACCTGAAGGATTCAGGAGTGAAGCTGCTCTCTGCTGGACTGGGGAATCCCCACTGCAAACTGGAGACTCTGAGGTCAGTATTCCTGTAGTTGGTCAACAAGTGATAACTGTTCACCAGATCCACATGTGTTTACCAGACACACATAGTCCACACCATATGTGTTTGGACAGTGAAGCTTACAGTTTTAAATGTGGTGCTATGCTCCAGCATTTTGGATTTGAGATGTTTCATATCAGGTGACAGTACAGAATGTCACCTTTTATTTGAGGGTATTTTCATACATAGCTGTGTTACTGTTAAGAAAGGAAAGCACTTTATGTATTTAGTTCTCCCATTTGAAAAAGTTGTACATATTCGGACAAATTCACTTATATTGTATTAAAGTAGTCATAAGTTTAGTATTTAGTCCCATATTCCATGCCTGCAGTGATTACATCAAGCTTGTGATTCTACAAACTTGTTGAATTCATTTACAGTTTGTCTTGGTTGTGTTTTGGAAGATGTTTTTCCTAATAGAAACTGAATGGTGAATAATGTCCTGTCATTTTGGAGTCACTTCACTTGTATTGTCAGTAAGAATAGAAGATGTTTCTGAGCACTTCTACATTAATGTGCATGCTACCATAATTATGAATAATCATGAATGAATCGTGAATAATGAGAAATGAGAAAGTTACAGAGGCACAAAGATCAGACCCCCTCTGTTATTGGTGTTATTCTGTATACTTCTGGCCCTTCTTTGGACACTGTGTTAACTAACCTCCAGACGAGCTTCAATGCCATACAGCTCTCCTTCCGTGGCCTCCAACTGCTCTTAAATACAAGTAAAACTAAATGCATGCTCTTCAACCGATCGCTGCCTGCACCTACCCGCCTGTCCAGCATCACTACTCTGGACGGTTCTGACTTAGAATATGTGGACAACTACAAATACCTGGGTGTCTGGTTAGACTGTAAACTCTCCTTCCAGACTCACTATAAGCATCTCCAATCCAAAGTTAAATCTAGAATTGGCTTCCTATTTTGCAACATAGCATCCTTCACTCATGCTGCCAAACATACCCTCATAAAACTGACCATCCTACCGATCCTCGACTTCGGCGATGTCATTTACAAAATAGCCTCCAATACCCTACTCAATAAATTGGATGCAGTCTATCACAGTGCCATCCGTTTTGTCACCAAAGCCCCATATACAGTGGGGGGAAAAAGTATTTGATCCCCTGCTGATTTTGTACGTTTGCCCACTGACAAAGAAAGGATCAGTCTATAATTTTAATGGTTTATTTGAACAGTGAGAGACAGAATAACAACAAAAACATCCAGAAAAACTCATGTCAGAAATGTTATAAATTGATTTGCATTTTAATGAGGGAAATAAGTATTTGACCCCCTCTCAATCAGAAAGATTTCTGGCTCCCAGGTGTCTTTTATACAGGTAACGAGCTGAGATTAGGAGCACACTCTTAAAGGGAGTGCTCCTAATCTCTGCTTGTTACCTGTATAAAAGACACCTGTCCACAGAAGCAATCAATCAATCAGATTCCAAACTCTCCACCATGGCCAAGACCAAAGAGCTCTCCAAGTATGTCAGGGACAAGATTGTAGACCTACACAAGGCTGGAATGGGCTGCACGACCATCGCCAAGCAGCTTGGTGAGAAGGTGACAACATTTGGTGCGATTATTCGCAAATGGAAGAAACACAAAATAACTGTCAATATCCCTCGGCCTGGGGCTCCGTGCAAGATCTCACCTCGTGGAATTGCAATGATCATGAGAACGGTGAGGAATCAGCCCAGAACTACACGGGAGGATCTTGTCAATGATCTTAAGGCAGCTGGGACCATAGTCACCAAGAAAACAATTGGTAACACACTACGCCGTGAAGGACTGAAATCCTGCAGCGCCCGCAAGGTCCCCCTGCTCAAGAATACACACACATGCCCGTCTGAAGTTTGCCAATGAACATCTGAATGACTCAGAGGACAACTGGTGAAAGTGTTGTGGTCAGATGAGACCAAAATAGAGCTCTTTGACATCAACTCAACTCGCCGTGTTTGGAGGAAGAGGAATGCTGCCTATGACCACAAGAACACCATCTCTACCATCAAACATGGAGGTGGAAACATTATGCTTTGGAGGTGTTTTCTGCTAAGGCGACAGGACAACTTCACTGCATCAAAGGGACGATGGACGGGGCCATGTATCGTCAAATCTTGGGTGAGAACCTCCTTCCCTCAGCCAGGGCATTGAAAATGGGTTGTGGATGGGTATTCCAGCATGACAATGACCCAAAACACACGGCCAAGGCAACAAAGGAGTGGCTCAAGAAGAAGCACATTATGGTCCTGGAGTGGCCTAGCCAGTCTCCAGACCTTAATCCCATTGAAAATCTGTGGAGGGAGATGAAGGTTCAAGTTGCCAAACGTCAGCCTTGAAACCTTAATGACTTGGAGAAGATCTGCAAAGAGGAGTGGGACAAAATCCCTCCTGAGATGTGTGCAAACCTGGTGGCCAACTACAAGAAACGTCTGACCTCTGTGATTGCCAACAAGGGTTTTGCCACCAAGTACTAAGTCATGTTTTGCAGAGGGGTCAAATACTTATTTCCCTCATTAAAATGCAAATAATTGTATAACATTTTTGACATGCATTTTTTCAGGATTTTTTTGCCGTTATTCTGTCTCTCACTGTTCAAATAAACCTACCATTAAAATTATAGACTTTTCATTTCTTTGTAAGTGGGCAAACGTACAAAATCAGCAGGGGATCAAATACTTTTTCCCCCCACTGTACTACCCACCACTGCGACCTGTATGCTCTCATTGTCTGGCACTCGCTTCATACTCGTCGCCAAACCCACTGGCTCCAGGTCATCTACAAGACCCTGCTAGGTAAAGTCCCCCCTTATCTCAGCTCACTGGTCACCATAGCAGCACCCACCTGTAGCACGCGCTCCAGCAGGTATATCTCTCTGGTCACCCCCAAAGCCAATTCCTCCTTCGGCCGTCTCTCCTTCCAGTTCTCTGCTGCCAATGACTGGAACGAACTACAAAAATCTCTAAAACTCGAAACACTTATCTCCCTCACTAGCTTTAAGCACCAGCTGTCAGAGCAGCTCACAGATTACTGCACCTGTACATAGCCCATCTATAATTTAGCCCAACTACCTCTTCCCCTACTGTATTTATTTATTTAGCTCCTTTGCACCCCATTATTTCTACTTTGCACTTTATTCCACTGCATATCTACCATTCCAGTGTTTTACTTGCTATATTGTATTTACTTTGCCACCATGGCCTTTTTTTGCCTTTACCTCCCTTATTTCACTTCATTTGCTCACATTGTATATAGACTTATTTTTCTACTGTATTATTGACTGTATGTTTGTGTAATACCCTTGTTTGAACCAAGTATTGAGTTTATTTGTTATAATTAATTGGTATTATATTTAAAAGATGATTGAATTGCTCCTAAACTGTAATGTTGTTAATGCATTATGCTTTTTGAAGAAATATTTATTTAATGTATAAGTGAATAGTTTGTTTTACTTTGAAGTTTACGTTTTGACCAATAAGGTCGCTTGTTAAGTTGTGGCCAATGGGAGTTGACCTGGTTAACGGGAGGGAAAAAGACGTTGATGAAAGGATGGACGTTTTACCTCAGGACGGTTGGTGAAGAAAAATTATAAAAGAAGACGACAGAACTACAACAAAACCCATAGCTACTAAGACATGAAGGGAAATACATGTTTTATTTAATAAAAGAGTTGTTATAATTTAGTTAACTTAGTAAAGACTGAAGCTACCG
>NW_027675496.1:102500-187500 GCF_965601325.2 Salmo salar | reverse complement strand
CATATAAAGGAATCAGCAGGAGAGGAGGGGGTGATGACTGTTGGCTTGGAGCCAATGACAAGTCCTGGTGTCTGTTCTGCTCTGACAACAGTTACTCTGCCTGTCACAATAATAACTCCACTACCATAGACGTCCCCTCCTCCAGCTCCCACAGAGTAGGAGTGTATCTGGACTGGCCAGCCGGCACTCTGTCCTTCTATAGAGCCTCCTCTGACACACTGACCCACCTGATCACATTCACCTCCACATTCACTGAGCCCCTCTATCCAGCGTTTAGGGTTGATTATGAATCCTCAGTGTCCCTGAAATAATAACTGGACACACACACACACACACACACACACTGGACACACACACACACACACACTGGACACACACACTGGACACACACACTGGACACACACACTGGACACACACACTGGACACACACACTGGACACACACACTGGACACACACACTGGACACACACACTGGACACACACACACTGGACACACACACACTGGACACACACACACTGGACACACACACACTGGACACACACACACTGGACACACACACACTGGACACACACACACATCGAACACACACACACACATCGAACACACACACATCGAACACACACACACACACATCGAACACACACACACACACACATCGAACACACACACACATCGAACACACACACACATCGAACACACACACACATCGAACACACACACACATCGGACACACACACACACTGGACACACACACACACACACACACTGGACACACACACACACACATTCACACACACACACAGCGGACACACACAAACGACACACACTCTGACACACGCACACACACAGTGTGATTTTATGATGTGTTTTACTGTTTGTGTTTGTACCACAGGAGGTTGGTGGGACCTTATTTAGGGAGGACAGGCTTGTAATGGCTGGAGTGGAATAAGTGGAATGGTATCAAACACGTGGTTTCCATGTGTTCCATTTCATTCACTCTGTTCCAGACATTATTATGAGCCGTCCTCCCCTCAGCAGCCTCCTCTGGTATGTACTGTCCTGTATGTGAAAGAGATCCAACAAGGAATTACAATGTATGTATTACTTTTAATACCTGCAAATGGCAAATAAACTACTGGAACTCCTTATGAATGTCTGCAGCCAACAAGAGGTGAAAATATTACCAGAATATTCTGCAAAATGTTGATGAAGACGTCACTCAATCCACCCAAAACAACATGCAGTCTTTCCACAAGACTCCCATGAAGTTATAGTGTGACGTTATGAGTCGACGTTAAAGTAACATTCTCACAACATACTGCACTTGATTTTATCCTGTTTTAGATGTATCCTCTGTTTAAACATTTAAACTCTTACAATAACACTGTTAAAATACCAATGTGATCATTTCTTGTCTTTTATGTTGGAAAAACAAATTGTACAATTATATGTGGACATACGCTCCATAGTTGTACAAGTATACATGGTTATATTGTACTTTTCATAATAAAACATACTTGAAACAAGAAAAAGCATGTTAATTGTGAAAACAATTTCGTTATTGATTTTTACATTGCTTCTCCCTGTCTCATGTTGACGTTTGTCATGAATCTTGACCTGGAGGCAGAACTGTGCGATTTCCTCTAGATATGCCAGCTGCAAAGTCAGAATTGGCTGTGGAAAATAATGTTGTTTTATGGTCTTAATTTAAGGGAAGGATTAGCAGTGTGGTTAGGGTTGAGGTTAGGATTAAAATCTGATTGTATTACTTTGTGCCTGTGCCAGCTAGGGAATACTTTGCTGAACTGCCTCCAGGGCAAGATTCATAACAATAAATGCCAACCTGCCTCCAGTGCAAGATTCATGACAATAAATGCCAACCTGCCTCCAGGGCAAGATTCATGACAATAAATGCCAACCTGCCTCCAGGGCAAGATTCATGACAATAAATGCCAACCTGCCTCCAGGGCAAGATTCATGACAATAAATGCCAACCTGCCTCCCAGTCATCCCCTCCTTATCTTTACAAGGCTGCAGAACATGCAAGCCAGTGATGTGGGGGTTCTCTCATAACCCTCAGTCCCCAGGTGGGTAGATGGCAGGTTGAATAAAGAGAAGCTAGTGATGTGGGGGTTCTCTCATAACCCTCAGTCCCCAGGTGGGTAGATGGCAGGTTGTATATAGAGAAGCTAGTGATGTGGGGGTTCTCTCATAACCCTCAGTCCCCAGGTGGGTAGATGGCAGGTTGAATAAAGAGAAGCTAGTGATGTGGGGGTTCTCTCATAACCCTCAGTCCCCAGGTGGGTAGATGGTAGGTTGAATAAAGAGAAGCTAGTGATGTGGGGGTTCTCTCATAACCCTCAGTCCCCAGGTGGGTAGATGGCAGGTTGAATAAATAGAAAACAATAGGCTACATAAAACAATCCATAAATGTATAATTATTATGTAATTTACACAAAACATTAAGGACACCTTTCTTTCCATGACAAACTGACCAGGCGTAACTCAATATTAGGAAGGTATCCTTAATATTTTGTCCACTCAGTGGCTCTGACCCTTTACATAACAGCCCATCCTCTTTTCCAGGAAACCTTCTTTAAATTTCCCCAAATGCTTCCACACTGCTGCTCTCTCACAGCTGCTCCAGGGCCTCTTAGGTTGAGGAGTCATTCTCTTCTAACCTGATCACAGCTGCTCCAGGGCCTCTTGGGTTGAGGAGTCATTCTCTTCTAACCTGATCACAGCTGCTCCAGGGCCTCTTGGGTTGAGGAGTCATTCTCTTCTAACCTGATCACAGCTGCTCCAGGACCTCTTGGGTTGAGGAGTCATTCTCTTCTAACCTGATCACAGCTGCTCCACGGCCTCTTGGGTTGAGGAGTCATTCTCTTCTAACCTGATCACAGCTGCTCCAGGACCTCTTGGGTTGAGGAGTCATTCTCTTCTAATCTGATCACAGCTGCTCCAGGGCCTCTTGGGTTGAGGAGTCATTCTCTTCTAACCTGATCACAGCTGCTCCAGGACCTCTTGGGTTGAGGAGTCATTCTCTTCTAACCTGATCACAGCTGCTCCAGGGCCTCTTGGGTTGAGGAGTCATTCTCTTCTAACCTGATCACAAACAAAGACAAGATTCAAACAAATAAACATGATGGTCCAACATAATAGGGGGGGGGGGGGGGGGTATAGGGAAGGTAGGGGAGAGGAGGGGGTGTAGGGAAGGTAGGGGAGAGGAGGGGGTATAGGGAAGGTAGGGGAGAGGAGGGGGGTATAGGGAAGGTAGGGGAGAGGAGGGGGTATAGGGAAGGTAGGGGAGAGGAGGGGGTGATAGGGAAGGTAGGGGAGAGGAGGGGGGTATAGGTAAGGTAGGGGAGAGGAGGGGGTATAGGGAAGGTTGGGGCGAGGAGGGGGGTATAGGGTAGGTAGGGGAGAGGGTATAGGAAAGGTAGGGGAGAGGAGAGGGTATAGGGAAGGTAGGGGAGAGGAGGGGGTATAGGGAAGGTAGGGGAGAGGAGGGGGTTTAGGGAAGGTACGGGAGAGGAGGGGGTATAGGGAAGGTAGGGGAGAGGGGGTATAGGGAAGGTAGGGGAGAGGAGGGTATAGGGAAGGTAGGGGAGAGTAGGGGGGTATAGGGAAGGTAGGGGAGAGGAGGGGGTATAGGGATGGTAGGGGAGAGGAGGGGGTATAGGGAAGGTAGGGGAGAGGAGGGGGGTATAGGGAAGGTAGGGGAGAGGAGGGGGTATAGGGAAGGTAGGGGAGAGGAGGGGGTATAGGGAAGGTAGGGGAGAGGAGGGGGTATAGGGAAGGTAGGGGAGAGGAGGGGGTATAGGGAAGGTAGGGGAGAGGAGGGGTGTGTAGGGAAGGTAGGGGAGAGGGGGGGTATAGGGAAGTTAGGGGAGAGGAGGGGGTATAGGGAAGGTAGGGGAGAGGAGGGGGTATAGGGAAGGTAGGGGAGAGGAGGGGGTATAGGGAAGGTAGGGGAGAGGAGGGGGGACTTCCTCCATGTCAGGTAAGCAGCCTCCAAGTCTATCCTCACCAACTGACCAGACTGAGTGAGTTCTGAACATCCCTCTCTGTCCTCTGATGCTGCGTCCAAGTCTTCTTGGGTCTTTCTGTTGTCTCTGTCTTGACTCTTTAGTGAGTTTTTTCAGTTCTTTCCCAGGCTGCCTGAAAAACACAAAAAGATGGCAACTACATAAGAGTTTTAAACTATGAAAATAAAGAGAGTCGCACACTCCATATATAAACTCCCAGTAATTTATTGGGTATTTACCAACGTTTCAGCATCACTGTGCCTTCAGGGTGATGTCATCAATACTTGAACCAGGTTATGTAGACAAACAGTGCAATTAGTGCAACCAATGACAATAGAGAGGGGTGTGTCATAATGATTAACCTCTTACATCTAGACGTTCCGCTAGCGGAACACCTGCTCCAATATCCAATGATGGGCGTGGCGCCAAATACAAACTCCTCTAAAATCCGAAAACTTCCATTTTTCAAACATATTTTTTTTATCCAGCCGTGAAAATACTGCCCCCTAGCCATAAGAGGATAAATAGTTATTGAATAACCATGGGTGGCAAACCCTCAAAGGAGGTGCAGGAATTAACTGGAGATGAGCAGTATATTGAGTTAAATGTTATAAAATAAATATTTCTTTCAGTCCAATATGGAGAAGGAAGTATGAATTTGATGGAAGTTTGGACATAGAAAAGTCGGGACTAATGATAAGAAAGATACATAAGGTATGTGGGGACAAGACAGGGAAACAGCAGGTCGAGGGTTAGACATAGCCAGGGTGTGGCTGTCTGAAGCCTGGAGAAGAAGGCAAGTGTAGAGAAATAATCCATAGTGATTATAGCGATTTTTCTCGTAAAATGGCGATTAATATTCCGACCGGGCGACGTTGTTTTCGTTCAAAGACTGTAAATGTATAATGGACTCTTCACGTGCACACGCGCCTGTTTCATTGTTCTCAGATCGACCACTATCCAAATGCGCTACTGTTTTTCAGCCTGGGACTGCAGAGTCATCATTCAACATTCTGGCGCCTTCTGAGAGCCTATGGGAGTCTTAGAAAATATCACGTTACAGCAGAGATCCTCTGTTTTCGATTAAGAGGCTATAGAAGGCCAAGTAATGGTCAGAGAGGGCAATTCCTGTATAGAATCTTCTCAGATTTTGGCCTGCCATATGAGTTCTGTTATACTCACAGACACCATTCAAACAGTTTTAGAAACTTTAGAGTGTTTTCTATCGAAATCAAACAATTATATTCATATTCTAGTTTCTGGGCAGGAGTAAAAACCAGATTAAGTCGGGTGCGTTTTTTATCCGGACGTGAAAATACTGCCCCCTATCCTAAACAGGTTAAACCGCAGCCGTCGACACAGCAGTTCTTAAAAGAGGAATTAAACATAGACAGAGCTATATTAAAATTGTCAGTCTAGAGCACCAGTGAAAGGGATTTCTAAATGGGAGAAGTTAGGAGCAATTTATATAAGGACGGTATTTGGTATCATGATAAGTTACCAATACTACCTAAGTCATTGTTTAGAGATGCAGCAAGATTGACACATGGGCAGAGCCATGTGTCAACAGGGGGGATAGTAGAGCAGGTTCGGAAACACTTTGTGGCCTATTGGATAACGAACTACTTAATTAAAAAAAACTTTTTTATAATAGATAAGTATATTAAATGGGAAGAAGTGGTCCCAACTTACTGGGTGGACACGATTAGGGTAGTTGGTTTACTAGGATCTATCTCTTTAAATAATGGATTACATTTTAGCTGATCAGGTAAACCATATAGAATGCCAGAGTTAGGGAGGCCAGAACAGGTAGACATAGAAGTTGAAGATATACTAACAGAACACATGGTTAACCAAACCCGTATGTCTGAGACTTTGTGTCCAACAGCTGAATTACAGGAGAAGATGATTCACTCAATCCAACCAGGAGACTGGGTGTGGATCCAGTCCCTGTGGAGAAAAGAACTGGAAGCAGCCACGGTGGGAGGGCCCATACCAAGTGTTCCTGGTAATAGCCTTCGTGGTGAGAATAGCTGAAAGAGCTACCTGGGTTCATATCACACATTGCGGGAGGGTAAGACACACTGACACTGTCGAACAATCACAGAGTTAGGAGAAGAACCGAATACCAATAAGGTTCGGGGGTTACCTCTCTAACGAAGATTCCCAAAACCCGCCCGATCCTCACTGTGTGCGTTCATAGAAGTGAAAGTGTGGGTTGGCCTCTAGCCAGTGATATATTCTCCGGGAGGGGGTGGGGCTTTACAGGGGTACTGGTCAGTCTGAGCTGTCTGATTGTGGGAGCCATATTGGGCCAACTCTTTTCTCTGTATACATCAATGATGTCGCTCTTGCTGCTGGTGAATCTCTGATCCACCTCTACGCAGACGACACCATTCTGTACACTTCTGGCCATTCTTTGGACACTGTGTTAACCTCTTAGGGCTAGGGGGCAGTATTTACACCGCCGGATAAAAAACGTACCCGACTTAATCTGGTTACTACTCCTACCCAGTAACTAGAATATGCATATAGTTATTAGATATGGATAGAAAAGACCCTAAAGTTTCTAAAACTGTTTGAATGGTGTCTGTGAGTATAACAGAACTCATATGGCAGGCAAAAACCTGAGAGATTCCTTTACAGGAAGTGGCCTGTCTGACCATTTATTGGCTTTCTATGACATCTCTTTCCAAAAACAAAGGATCTCTGCAGTACCGTGACACTTCCCACGGCTCCCATAGGCTCTCAGAGCCCAGGAAAAAGCTGAATGTCGTCATTCCAGCCCCAGGCTGAAACACATTATCGCCTTTGTCAATTGGCCGATCAGGGGACAGTGGGCTTAGGCGCGTACACTGGTCGCCCCCGTCTTTCTTTTTTTCCCTCTATTTACCGAAACGCAGATTCCCGGTCGGAATATTATTGCTTTTTTACGAGATAAATTGCATAAAAATTGATTTTAAACAGCGGTTGACATGCTTCGAAGTACGGTAATGGAATATTTAGAATTTGTTTGTCACGAAATGCGCCATGCTCGTAACCCTGATATACCATTTCGGATAGTGTCTAGAACGCACGAACAAAACGCCGCTGTTTGGATATAACGATGGATTATTTGGGACCAAACCAACATTTGTTATTGAAGTAGAAGTCCTGGGAGTGCATTCTGACGAAGAACACCAAAGGTAATAACATTTTTGTTATAGTAAATCTGATTTTGGTGAAGGCTAGTATGCTAGTTCTGAACGTCACATGCTAATGTAAAAAGCTGGTTTTTAATATAAATATGAACTTGATTGAACAAAACATGCATGTATTGTATAACATAATGTCCTAGGGTTGTCATCTGATGAAGATCATCAAAGGTTAGTGCTGCATTTAGCTGTGGTTTGGGTTTATGTGACATTATATGCTAGCTTGAAAAATGGGTGTCTGATTATTTCTGGCTGGGTACTCTGCTGACATAATCTAATGTTTTGCTTTCGTTGTAAAGCCTTTTTGAAATCGGACAGTGTGGTTAGATTAACGAGAGTCTTGTCTTTAAAATGGTGTAAAATAGTCATATGTTTGAAAAATTGAAGTTTTTACATTTTTGAGGTATTTGAATAACGCGCCACGGGATTACACTGGCTGTTGGGCTAGCCCATAGAGGTTAATGTTTTGTGTAAATTACATAATAATTATACATTTATGGATTGTTTTATGTAGCCAATTGTATTCTCTTTATTCAACCTGCCATCTACCCACCTGGGGACTGAGGGTTATGAGAGAACCCCCACATCACTAGCTTCTCTTTATTCAACCTGCCATCTACCCACCTGGGGACTGAGGGTTATGAGAGAACCCCCACATCACTAGCTTCTCTTTATTCAACCTGCCATCTACCCACCTGGGGACTGAGGGTTATGAGAGAACCCTCACATCACCAGCTTCCATGTTCTGCAGCTTTGTAAAGATAAGGAGGGGACGACTGGGAGGCAGGTTGGCATTTATTGTCATGAATCTTGCCCTGGAGGCAGGTTGGCATTTATTGTCATGAATCTTGCCCTGGAGGCAGTTCAGCAAAGTGGTTACTAGCTGGCACAGGCACAAAGTAATACAATCCGATTTTAATCCTAACCTCAACCCTAACCACACTGCTAATCCTTCCCTTAACCTCTATGGGCTAGGTGGGACGCTAGCGTGCCACCCGTGGTGCACTCCATCAACAGCAGGTGCATTTCAAGAGCGGCAAATTTGAATCCAAATAAATGTCAAAATTCAAATTTTTCAAACATACAACTATTTTACACCCTTTGAAAGATAAACATCTCCTTAATCTAACCACGTTTTACGATTTCAAAAAGGTTTTACGGCGAAAGCATAAATTTAGAGTATGTTAGGACAGTACATTTACAAGAGTTGTGTGTAATGTTTTGTCAATTCGAAGACAGGGTAACCAAAACCATAAAACCAGCTAAAATGATGCACTAACCTTTTACCACCTCCATCAGATGACACTCCTAGGACATTATGTTAGACAATGCATGCATTTTTAGTTCTATCAAGTTCATATTTATATCCAAAAACAGCGTTTTACTATGGCATTGATGTTGAGGAAATCGTTTCCCTCCAATAACCGGCAGTCAAGTCAGCGTCACAAATTAAATAATTAAAATTAGAAAACATTGGTAAAATATTATATTGTCATTTAAAGAATTATAGATTTACATCTCTTGAACGCAATCAACTTGCCAGATTTAAAAATAACCTTACTGGGAAATCACACTTTGCAATAATCTGAGCACTGCGCCCAGAAAAATACGCGTTGCGATACAGACTAGACGTCATGTTGGGAAGATCTAAAATCGAAAATACTATGTAAATAATCCATTACCTTTGATTCTCTTCATCAGATGTCCCTTCCAGGTATCACAGGTCCATAACGAATGTAGTTTTGTTCAAAAAAGCTCATCATTTATGTCCAAAAATCTCCGTCTTGTTAGCACATGATCTAAGCCAGCCGGACTTCTCGTCATGAACGAGGGGAAAAAATATATTTACGTTCGTTCAAACATGTCAAACGTTGTATAGCATAAATCATTAGGGCCTTTTTTAACCAGAACATGAATAATATTCAAGGTGGACGAATGCATACTCTTTTATAACGTATTGGAACGAGGGTACCCAACATGAACTCGCGCGCCAGGTGTCTAATGGGACATCATCGTTCCATGGCTCTTGTGCGGTCAGATCTCCCTCCAGAAGACTCAAAACACTTTGTAAAGGCTGGTGACATCTAGTGGAAGCAATAGGAAGTGCCAAAATATTCCTCAGCCCCTGTGTTTTTCAATGGCATAGGTTTAAAGGTAATACAACACATCAGGTATCCACTTCCTGTCAGAAAATGTCTCAGGGTTTTGCCTGCCAAATGAGTTCTGTTATACTCACAGACACCATTCAAACAGTTTTAGAAACTTTAGAGTGTTTTCTATCCATTTATAATAAGTATATGCATATTCTAGTTACTGGGTAGGATTAGTAACCAGATTAAATCGGGTACATTTTTTTTATCCAGACGTGCAAATGCTGCCCCCTAGCCCTAACAGGTTAAATTAAGACCATAAAACAACATTTTCCACAGCCAATTTTGACTTTGCAGCTGACATATCTAGAGGAAATCGCACAGTTCTGCCTACAGGTCAAGATTCATGACAAACGTCAACATGAGACAGGGAGAAGCAATGTAAAAATCAATAACGAAATTGTTTTCACAACTAACGTAGGATAGGGGGCGCCACAGCGCATTTTAAAAAAAAATCGTTCCCATTTTCAACGGCCTACTAATCAAACTCAGAAGCTAGGGCATGCATATACTTATTATATATGGATAGAAAACACTCTAAAGTTTCTAAAACTGTTTGAATGGTGTCTGTGAGTATAACAGAACTCAAATGGCAGTCAAAACCCCGAGACCGATTGAAACAGGAAGTGGAATTCTGAATTGTGGACTCGACTTCTCATCTTTCCCTATAAATAACACCGTTAACCATGGTTCAGTGAGCACTTCCTATTGCTTCCACTAGATGTCGCCAGTCTTTTCACAGTGGTTTGAGCCTTATAGAGTCAAAACTCATTGAATGAGACGAGTTGGAAATTGGTCACAGGGGATGGGCCATCACCATTATGACGCCGGCGGCCATGTCTGCCCCCACCTTTGGAAACGGTTTTAAAGGCCATGACATCATCCCCCTCGAATCTTATTGGCTCTCTTGGTGTTACAGGCCCTGAAGATGAATGTTTTACAACGTTTGACATGTTTGAACGAACCTACATGCAGGAGAATCGCATTTTATCCGGAACTTCAGCCCTGCGCTTGGAGAGAGCCATAGGACGCGCTACCAACATCAGGCTAATGGAACGTGAAGTATGGACTTTTTGACCGAAAATACATCTGTTGTGGACCTGGGATGCTTTCTGATGAAGACAACTAAAGGTAGGCGATTATTGACAATATTATACAAGATGAGATGTGACATGCAATTGTTTCCAAGATGGCGCCGAGCTCTGTATATTAGCTCATTTTCTGAGTATTGCAAAGTGTGATTACCCAGTAAAGTTAATTTAAAATCTGGTATGACAGGTGTTCTCAAGAGATATTCATCTATAAATGTTAGATTGACAATATAAATTTAAAAAATCGTTATAGGATAGTAATTTAGGGAAATGTAGCATTGTTTACCGGGACGCTTTTGAGGGGAAATTATGTAGTCAACCTCAGACAGAGATGTAAAATGCTGTTTTTATATATAAATATGACCTTTATTGAACAAAAGAATGCATGCATTGTATAACATGATGTCCTAGGGGTGCCATCTGATGAAGTTTGTAAAAGGTTAGTGCTGCATTTAGCTGTTTTTTGATTATATGTGATGCAAGTGGTTGGTCGGAAAATGGCAATGAAGCTGCTTTTTACGATGGACTCATCTAACATAATCTAATGATTTGCTTTTCCTGTAAAACCTTTTTGAAATCGGACGACGTGGGTCGATTCAGGAGAGGTGTATCTATAAAAAAAATATATATATATAAAAAAAAAAAAATTAAATTATGATTTTTTTTTAATGCTAATTGGCGATATGATTTTTCGCTGGATTTTGATCCTGGTGACGGGATGAGACGCTGAAGAGGTTTTAACATGCTTTTTCTTGTTTCAAGTATGTTTTATTATGAAAAGTACAATATATCCATGTATACTTGTACAACTATGAAGCGTATGTCCACATATAATTGTACAATTGGTTTTTCCAACATAAAAGACAAGAAATGATCACATTGGTATTTTAACGGTGTTATTGTAAGAGTTTAAATGTTTAAACAGAGGATACATCTAAAACAGGATAAAACAAGTGCAGTATGTTGTGAGAATGTTACTTTAACGTCGACTCATAACGTCACACTATAACTTCATGGGAGTCTTGTGGAAAGACTGCATGTTGTTTTGGGTGGATTGAGTGACGTCTTCATCAACATTTTGCAGAATATTCCGGTAATATTTTCACCTCTTGTCGGCTGCAAACATTCATAAGGAGTTCCAGTAGTTTATTTGCCATTTGCAGGTATTAAAAGTAATACATACATTGTAATTCCTTGTTGGATCTCTCTCACATACAGGACAGTACATACCAGAGGAGGCTGCTGAGGGGAGGACGGCTCATAATAATGTCTGGAACAGAGTGAATGAAATGGAACACATGGAAACCACGTGTTTAAAACTATTCCACTTATTCCCCTCCAGCCATTACAAGCCTGTCCTCCCTAAATAAGGTCCCACCAACCTCCTGTGGTACAAACACAAACAGTAAAATATATCATAAAAAATGCAACGTGGTAAAAGATCAGAAAAGGAACCCAAAAGGTTCAGTCATGTTGTAATAGTCTGATGACAACAGTTTAGGTTGATGATTTAACCTCTTGGGGCTAGGTGGGACGCTAGCGTGCCACCTGTGGTGCACTCCATCAACAGCAGGTGCATTTCAAGAGCGGCAAATTTGAATCCAAATAAATGTCAAAATTCAAATTTTTCAAAAATACAACTATGTTACACCATTTGAAAGATAAACATCTCCTTAATCTAACCACGTTTTACGATTTCAAAAAGGTTTTACGGCGAAAGCATAAATTTAGAGTATGTTAGGACAGTACATTTACAAGAGTTGTGTGTAATGTTTTGTCAAGTCAAAGACAGGGTCACCAAAACCATAAAACCAGCTAAAATGATACACTAACCTTTTACAATCTCCATCAGATGACACTCCTAGGACATTATGTTAGACAATGCATGCATTTTTAGTTCTATCAAGTTCATATTTATATACAAAAACAGCGTTTTACTATGGCATTGATGTTGAGGAAATCGTTTCCCTCCAATAACCGGCAGTCAAGTCAGCGTCACAAATTAAATAATTAAAATTAGAAAACATTGGTAAAATATTATATTGTCATTTAAAGAATTATAGATTTACATCTTTTGAACGCAATCAACTTGCCAGATTTAAAAATAACCTTACTGGGAAATCACACTTTGCAATAATCTGAGCACTGTGCCCAGAAAAATACGCGTTGCGATACAGACTAGACGTCATGTTGGGGGAGATCTAAAATCGAAAATACTATGTAAATAATCCATTACCTTTGATTCTCTTCATCAGATGTCACTTCCAGGTATCACAGGTCCATAACGAATGTAGTTTTGTTCAAAAAAGCTCATCATTTATGTCCAAAAATCTCCGTCTCGTTAGCACATGATGTAAGCCAGCCGGACTTCTCGTCATGAACGAGGGGAAAAAATATATTTCCGTTCGTTCAAACATGTCAAACGTTGTATAGCATAAATCATTAGGGCCTTTTTTAACCAGAACATGAATAATATTCAAGGTGGACGAATGCATAGCCTTTTATAACGTATTGGAACGAGGGTACCCAACATGAAGTAGCGCGCCAGGTGTCTAATGGGACATCACCGTTCCATGGCTCTTGTTCGGTCAGATCTCCCTCCAGAAGACTCAAAACACTTTGTAAAGGCTGGTGACATCTAGTGGAAGCAATAGGAAGTGCCAAAATATTCCTAAACCCCTGTGTTTTTCAATGGGATAGGTTTAAAATCAATACAACACATCAGGTATCCACTTCCTGTTACACACACACACACACACACACACACTGGAAACACACACACACACACACTGGATACACACACACACTGGATACACACACACACTGGATACACACACACACTGGATACACACACACACTGGATACACACACACACTGGATACACACACACACACACTCACTGGACACACACACACTCACTGGACAAACACACACACTGGACACACACACAAACACACTGGATACACACACTGGATTCACACACACAAACACACTGGACACACACACTCACTGGACACACACACACTCATTGGATACTCACACGCTTCACACACACACTGGATACACACACACTGGATACACACACACACACACTGGATACACACACACACACACACACACACACACACACACACACACACACACACACACACACACACACACACACACACACACACACACTGGATACACACACTGGAAACACATACACACACACACCCTGGATACACACACACACACACACACACACTGGATACACATACACACTGGATGCACACACACACACACAGGATACACACACACTCACTGGACACACACACGCTTGACACACACACACACTCACTGGATACACACACACTGGATACACACACACTGGATACACACACACACACACACTGGATCCACACACTGGATACACACACACAAACACACACACACACACACACACTGGACACTCACACATGTTAAATCAGTTTCTGGACCACAGGTTCTAGAACAGCTTCTATCCCAGTTCTATCTGCCTGTTAAATCAGTTTCTGGACCACAGGTTCTAGAACAGCTTCTATCCCAGTTCTATCTGCCTGTTAAATCAGTTTCTGGACCACAGGTTCTAGAACAGCTTCTATCCCAGTTCTATCTGCCTGTTAAATCAGTTTCTGGACCACAGGTTCTAGAACAGCTTCTATACCAGTTCTATCTGCCTGTTAAATCAGTTTCTGGACCACAGGTTCTAGAACAGTTTCTATATAGGGAAGGTAGGGGAGAGGAGGGGGGTATAGGGAAGGTAGGGGAGAGGAGGGGGGTATAGGGAAGGTAGGGGAGAGGAGGGGGGTATAGGGAAGGTAGGGGAGAGGAGGGGGTATAGGGAAGGTAGGGGAGAGGAGGGGGTATAGGGAAGGTAGGGGAGCGGAGGGGATATAGGGAAGGTATAGGGAAGGTAGGGGAGAGGAGGGGGGTATAGGGAAGGTAGGGGAGAGGAGGGGGGTATAGGGAAGGTAGGGGAGAGGAGGGGGTATTGAAAAACTGAGTTTAAATGTATTTGGCTTAGGTGAATGTAAACTTCCGACTTCAACTATATATAAGCTGCAGACTCCCAATCCAAAGGTTGGGTGTTCAATTCTAGCGCTAGAAAGTTTGTTATTGTATTTTATTAAGCTTTTCCCTTTACTTTACACTAATCTTAACTATTCAGAATGAATGCCTAAACTTAAGTTTTAGTTTCATGTTTGCCGAGTTTGACTGAAAAGCTAAAATATGGCAACAGCGATATGTCCGATTTTAAAATAGCTTTTTGGTGAAAGCACATTTTGCAATATTCTAAGTACATAGCCCAGGCATCACGGGCTCGCTATTTAGACACCCGGCAAGTTTAGCACTCACCATAATCATATTTACTATTATAAAAATGTCATTACCTTTTGTTGTCTTCGTCAGAATGCACACCCAGGACGTCTACTTCAATAACAAATGTTGGTTTGGTCCAAAATAATCCATCGTTATATCCGAATAGCGGCGTTTTGTTCGTGCGTTCCAGACACTATCCGAAATAGTAAAGAAGTGTCGCGCGCTTGGCGCAATTCCTGACAATAAAATTCAAAGTATTCCATTGCCGTACGTCGAAGCATGTCAACCGCTGTTTAAAATCAATTTTTACGTCATTTTTCTCGTAGAAAAGCGATAATATTCCGACAGGGAATCTCCTTTTCGGCAAACAGAGGAAAAAATCCCAAAGGCGGGGGCGGTCGGGGTCACGCGCATAAGCTAGTGTCTCTTGATGGGCCACTTGAGAAAGGCGATAATGTGTTTCAGCCTGGGGCTGGAATGACGACATTCTCTTTTTCCCGGGCTCTGAGAGCCTATGGACGACGTGGGAAGTGTCACGTTAGAGCAGAGATCCTTAGTAAATGATAGAGATGGCAAAGAAGTTCCAGAAATGGTCAGACAGGCCACTTCCTGTAAAGGAATCTCTCAGGTTTTGACCTGCCATTTGAGTTCTGTTATACTCACAGACACCATTCAAACAGTTTTAGAAAATTTAGGGTGTTTTCTATCCATATGTAATAAGTATATGCATATTCTAGTTACTGAGTAGGAGTGGTAACCAGATTAAATCGGGTATGTTTTTTATCCAGCCGTGTCAATGCTGCCCCCTAGCCCTAACAGTTGCACTGATCTGCATTATCTGTATCCTATGTGTCCATTTGATTCAGACTTCCCCCTTTCACAGTCGCAGGAGGAGACTATTATTGTGTGGCTCGACACAACACACACGGATGGAACGTAGGGGAAGTAAGAACATGCAATAGGACAGAGAATGTTACAACTGACGAGACAATGAGGGACCTGACTGGGTGGTTGAGTTCCGAGGACTTTAGTAAGATAAAAAGGCAGAGAGCGGATGTCTGGTGGTTGTGTGGAGGTATGAAGCTGTGGCCAAACCTGCCTGCAAATTGGACTGGTATTTGTGCATTGGTACAGTTAGGCATGCCCTTCACCCTTATACAACACAAAGACCTAGTGCCAGGTGAAAGAGAGGGGAGGAGTGCTCTGTCAGGGTCCTTTGACGATAGAATTTACATTGATAGCATTGGGGTTCCAAGGGGGGTGCCTGATGAGTTTAAAGCTAGGAATCAGATATGGGCTGGATTGGAATCAAGTCTTTTTTGGTGGTCGACTCTCAATAAAAATGTGGATTGGATAAATTACATTTATTATAACCAACAGCGTTTCATCAACTATACCAGAGAGGCAATTCAAGGGTTAGCAGAACAGACAGCTGCGACCACTTTGATGGTATTGCAGAATAGAATAGCTTTGGATATGCTTCTGGCTGAAAAGGGTGGTGTGTGTGTGATGTTAGGATCTGAATGCTGTACTTTCATCACTGAGAACACAGCTCCAGATGGATCAGTGACCAAGGCCCTGGCCGGTCTAAACAATTTAACTCAGGAGTTAGCAGAAAATTCCGGGGTGGACACGGCACTCACGGGATGGGTTGATAGTACGTTCGGAAAATGGAAAAAGGTTGTAATCACTGTGTTGTGGGCTGCTTTCACCTGTATGACTGTGTTGATATTATGTGGTTGTTGTTTGGTCCCTTGTGCGAGAGGTCTCATTTCCAGGGCTCTGGAGAGATCGATGACGGAGCAGATGGTGAGATACGGACCGATTCCAAGTTCAGACCAGTGGGATGACAAATACCTACCGCCAAGCCTGGTGGAGGATTCATTCAATTACGAGGAGCCCATGTTAGACGAGACCATCTTTAATGTTTAGGAAGACTGTTTCTCTAAATGAAGGTCATAGCAAAAATCCTAATCCGAAGAGTTATGACTGGACATAGGCTTAGAAGAGTCATTGATAAGTATGTAATGAAAATACATGTATTTGTTTTCTTTGATCTAGTTTGATTTTGTGTGACATTTCTGAATCCAATAAAAATAGATGTGTTATAGTGTATGTGAAATATTTAGCCAATAGGGTTGATTGTAATGGAAATACTATGATTAAAGGTTTGACTAAATGATTTCACCCTGAAAAGGTATAACCGAGTGATTATAAGATGAATGTACTAATGTGTGTGTGTCGGAAAAGTTGAAGCTTAACCTCTCTAGGGTATGTTGGACGAAATCGTCCCACCTACTCAACAGCCAGTGGAATCCCATGGCGCGTTATTCAAATACCTTAGAAATGCTATTACTTCAATTTCTCAAACATATGACTATTTTACACAATTTTAAAGACAAGACTCGTTAATCTAACCACACTGTCTGATTTAAAAAAGGCTTTACAACGAAAGCAAAACATTAGATTATGTCAGCAGAGTACCCAGCCAGAAATAATCAGACACCCATTTTTCAAGCTAGCATATAATGTCACAAAAACAAAACCACAGCTAAATGCAGCACTAACCTTTGATGATCTTCATCAGATGACACTCCTAGGACATTATGTTATACAATACATGCATGTTTTGTTCAATCAAGTTCATATTTATATCAAAAAACAGCTTTTTACATTAGCATGTGACGTTCAGAACTAGCATACCCACCGAAACTTCCTGTGAATTTACTAAATTACTCACGATAAACGTTCACAAAAAGCATAACAATTATTTTAAGAATTATAAATACAGAACTCCTTTATGCAATCGCTATGTCCGATTTTAAAATAGCTTTTCGGTGAAAGCACATTTTGCAATATTCTGAGTAGATAGCTCGCCATCACGGGCTAGCTATTTTGACACCCACCAAGTTTGGCCCTCACCAAACTCAGATTTACTATAAGAAAAATTGGATTACCATTGCTGTTCTTCATCAGAATGCACTCCCAGGACTTCTACTTCAATAACAAATGTTGGTTTGGTTCCAAATAATCCATAGTTATATCCAAATAGCGGCATTTTGTTGTGCGTTCAAGACACTATCCGAAGAGTTACGAAGGGTGACGTGCCCGGTGCTTTTCGTGACAAAAATTTTAAAAATATTCCATTACCGTATTTCGAAGCATGTCAAACGCTGTTTAAAATCAATTTTTATGCGATTTTTCTCGTAAAAAAGCGATAATATTCCAACTGGGAGTCGTTGTTTTCGTTCAAAGACTGAAAATAAAAACATGGGGTCTTCTCTGCACGCGCCCCCAGTCTCATTGTTCTCAGATCGACCACTATCCAAATGCGCTACTGTTTTTCAGCCATGGCCTGCAAAGTCATCATTCACCATTCCGCCACCTTCTGAGAGCCTATGGGAGCTGTAGGAAGTGTCACGTTACAGCAGAGATCCTCCGTTTTCAATAAAGAGAGTGTAGAAGGCCAAGAAATGGTCAGAGAGGGCACTTCCTGTAAGGAATCTTCTCAGGTTTTGGCCTGCCAAATGAGTTCTGTTGTACTCACAGACACCATTCAAACAGTTTTAGAAACTTTGGAGTGTTTTCTATCCAAAGCTAATAATTATATGCATATTCTAGTTTCTGGGCAGGAGTAATAATCAGATTAAATCGGGTACTTTTTTTTATCCGGCCGTGAAAATACTGCCCACCATCCATAACAAGTTAACAAGCGATGACCACTCCACTACCATTGTCAACTACCTCCTCACATGAACTGGAAGCCACGTCTCATGTGGCCCACTCATCCACTGGCACATTGAATGTTTCCTCTCCAAGCACTGTGAGGGAACCCCTGTCAATTTTCTCTCATTACTTTATGTAGAGTCAATCACAAAGACATTATTACACATCTATGATTTTACTCCTTGCTTGGACTAACTCATTCTTAGCTCTTTTGTCTCACTGTGTAGTGTGTTGTGTTATTGTCTTCCCAGTCAAATCCTGTCCTGCACTGGTCAAGCCTCTGAACACCTCAACTCATGCCTCATACCCTCATTCAATCACTGCTGTGATCCCTTCCCAAAACTGGTGTAAGTAGCCCTCTCATTCCTATTCCCCATAATATTGTACTATAAGTGTCTTTATTAAATGCTTTAGGTTAAAAAAATGACTCTTCGACGATTTTTGAAAACATTTTGACGTCTCTGTGGGTCTCCCATCCTCCTCAACAACAGAAATGTCTAATAACGTCTAATACAATTCATCATTAATAATTCTGCAAGTTTTCTGTGTTCAGAAGCCTGATTCTACTCACTGTGGTAGTATGGAAGTGTTGAGCTGTATTATTTGGCCTGTGGTCCTGTTGTCCCCAGTCCCAGTGGTGAAGATAATGTCTTAATTGAGCTTCTTGTCTGTGACTGAGATACGTAATCTGCACATTTACTAAAACGTCAGCTCTCATCTCTCCCAATGTTCTCAATGTCAAACGATGAAGGCCGGGTAGTTTTTTTTCATGATTGCAACACAGGTCATTTTAGTTGGTTGGCCCTCGCTACATATTCGTCGCCAGACCCACTGGCTCCAGGTCATCTACAAGTCTATGCTAGGTAAAGCTCCGCCTTATCTCAGCTCACTGGTCACGATAACAACACCCACCCATAGCACGCGCTCCAGCAGGTACATCTCACTGGTCATCCCCAAAGCCAACACCTCCTTTGGCTTTGAATTGCAAAAATCGCTGAAGCCGGAGACTTATATTTCCCTCACTAACTTTAAACATCAGCTATCTGAGCAGCTAACCGATCGCTGCAGCTGTACATAGTCCATCTGTAAATAGCCCACCCAATCTACCTACCTCATCCCCATACTGTTTTTATTTACTTTACTGCTCTTTTGCACACCAGTATCACTACTTACACATCATCATCTGCTCATCTATCACTCCAGTGTTAATCTGATAAATTATGATTACTTTGCTACTACGGCCTTTTTATTGCCTTACCCCCTCACGCCATTTGCACACACTGTATATAGACTTTCTTTTTTATATTGTGTCATTGACTGTACGCTTGTTTATTCCAGGTAACTCTGTGTTGGTGTTTCGGTCGCACTGCTTTGCTTTATTCTTGGCCAGGTCGCAGTTGTAAATGAGAACTTGTTCTCAACTGGCCTACCTGGTTAAATAAATATTAAATAAAAAAAATAAAAAGATCCTATATCATAATGAATCAGATTACATGGAGAGGGGGGACCTGATCCTACATCATAATGAATCAGATTACATGGAGAGGGGGACCTGATCCTAGATCATAATGAATCAGATTACATGGAGAGGGGGGACCTTATCCTAGATCATAATGAATCACATTACATGGAGAGGGGGGACCTGATCCTAGATAATAATGAATCAGATTACATGGAGAGGGGGACCTGATGCTAGATCATAATGAATCAGATTACATGGAGAGGGGGGACCTGATCCTAGATCATAATGAATCAGATTACATGGAGAGCGGGGACCTTATCCTAGAAAATAATGAGTCAGATTACATGGAGAGGAGGGACCTGATCCTAGATCATAATGAATCAGAAAACATGGAGAGGGGGACCTGGTCCTAGATTATAATGAATCAGATTACATGGAGAGGGGGACCTGATCCTAGATCATAATGAATCAGATTACATGGAGAGGGGGGACCTGATCTTAGATCATAATGAATCAGATTACATGGACAAGGTGGGACCTGATCCTATATCATAATGAATCAGATTACATGGAGAGGGGGACCTGATCCTAGATCATAATGAATCAGATTACATGGAGAGGGGGGACCTGATCCTAGATCGTAATTAATCAGATTACATGGAGAACCGTATATGTATAATATAGCCTACTATTTTTTAATATTTAATATGCCATAAACTATTGTTTTTTAAAAAAGTTTCATTAATTCATTGTAATTAACTTAATCATTATGACACACCCCTCTATTGTCATTGTTTGCACTAATTGCACTGTTTGTCTAGATAACCTGGTTCAAGTATTGATGACATCACCCTGAAGAAGGCACAGTGATGCTGAAATGTTGGTAAATAACCAATAAATTATTGGGAGTTTATATATGGAGTGTGGGATTCTCTTTATTTTGATAGTTTATAACTCTTATGTATGTGCCATCTTTTGTGTTTTTCAGGCAGCCTGGGAAAGAACTGAAAAACTCACTAAAGAGTCAAGACAGAGACACCAGAAAGACCCAAGAAGACTTGGACGCAGCATCAGAGGACAGAGAGGGATGTTCAGAACTCACTCAGTCTGGTCAGTTGGTGAGGGTAGACTTGGAGGCTGCTTACCTGACACAAAGTCTTTCCTTTTCATCTCCTCTTCCCTACCTTCCCTGACATGGAGGAAGTCCCCCTCCTCTCCCCTACCTTCCCTATACCCCTCCTCTCCCCTACCTTCCCCATAACCCCCTCCTCTCCCCTACCTTCCCTATACCTCCCCTGTCCCCTATTATGTTGGACCATCATGTTTATTTGTTTGAATCTTGTCTTTGTTTGTGATTAGGTTAGAAGAGAATGACTCCTCAACCCAAGAGGCCCTGGAGCAGCTGTGATCAGGTTAGAAGAGAATGACTCCTCAACCCAAGAGGCCCTGGAGCAGCTGTGATCAGATTAGAAGAGAATGACTCCTCAACCCAAGAGGCCCTGGAGCAGCTGTGATCAGATTAGAAGAGAATGACTCCTCAACCCAAGAGGCCCTGGAGCAGCTGTGATCAGGTTAGAAGAGAATGACTCCTCAACCCAAGAGGCCCTGGAGCAGCTGTGATCAGGTTAGAAGAGAATGACTCCTCAACCCAAGATGCCCTGGAGCAGCTGTGAGAGAGCAGCAGTGTGGAAGCATTTGGGGAAATTTAAAGAAGGTTTCCTGGAAAAGAGGATTGACTGTTATGTAAAGGGTCAGAGCCACTGAGTGGACAAAATATTAAGGATACCTTCCTAATATTGAGTTACGCCTGGTCAGTTTGTCATGGAAAGAAAGGTGTCCTTAGCCTGTTTGGGATAGGGGGCAGTATTTTCACGTCCGGATAAAAAACGTACCCTGATTTAATCTGGTTACCACTCCTACCCAGTAACTAGAATATGCATATACTTATTACATATGGATAGAAAACACCCTAAAGTTTCTAAAACTGTTTGAATGGTGTCTGTGAGTATAACAGAACTCCTTTGGCAGGCAAAAACCTGAGAAGGTTTCATGCAGGAAGTGGCCTGTCTGACAAGGTGTTGTTGTTCTTGCTTCTGTGTATTGAAGAGTCAGGATCTTAGCTGTAACGTGACATTTACTAGGGCTCCAATAGGCTCTCAGAGCCCGGGAAAAACCTGAACGATGACGAGGCAGCGTCAGGCTGAAACACATTATCGCCTTTTCCAAGTGGCCCATCAGAGGACAATGGAATTAGGCGCGTGCCCGATTCGACCCCTTGCAGTATTTTCCTTCGGCTGTTTAGCTAATTGCAGATTCCCGGTCGGAATATTATCGCTTTTTTACAAGAATAATGGCATAAAAATTTATTTTAAACAGCGGTTGACATGCTTCGAAGTACGGTAATGGAATATTTAGAAATTTTTTGTCACGAAATGCGCCATGCGTGGGACCGTTATTTACCATTTCGGATAGTGTCTAGAACTCACGAACAAAACGACGCTGTTTGGATATAACAATGGATTATTTGGGACCAAACCAACATTTGTTATTGAAGTAGAAGTCCTGGGAGTGCATTCTGATGAAGAACAGGAAAGGTAAGACCATTTTTGTTATAGTAAATGGGATTTTGGTGAAGGCTAAACTTGCCGGGTGTCTAAATAGCTAGCCCTGTGATGCCGGGCTATCTACTCAGAATATTGCAAAATGTGCTTCATCCGAAAAACTATTTTAAAATCGGACATATCGAGTGCATAGAGGAGTAATGTATCTATAATTCTTAAAATAATTGTTATGCTTTTTGTGAACGTTTATCGTGAGTAATTTAGTAAATTTAACCTCTCTGGGGCAGGCGGGACGAATTCGTCCCACCTACGTAACAGCCAGTTGAATCCTGTGGCGCGATTTTCAAAACCTTTGAAATGCTATTACTTCAATTTCTCAAACATATGACTATTTTACAGCTATTTAAAGACAAGACTCTCGTTAACCTCTATGGGCTAGGTGGGACGCTAGCGTGCCACCCGTGGTGCACTCCATCAACAGCAGGTGCATTTCAAGAGCGGCAAATTTGAATCCAAATAAATGTCAAAATTCAAATTTTTCAAACATACAACTATTTTACACCCTTTGAAAGATAAACATCTCCTTAATCTAACCACGTTTTACGATTTCAAAAAGGTTTTACGGCGAAAGCATAAATTTAGAGTATGTTAGGACAGTACATTTACAAGAGTTGTGTGTAATGTTTTGTCAATTCAAGGACAGGGTAACCAAAACCATAAAACCAGCTAAAATGATGCACTAACCTTTTACAATCTCCATCAGATGACACTCCTAGGACATTATGTTAGACAATGCATGCATTTTTAGTTCTATCAAGTTCATATTTATATCCAAAAACAGCGTTTTACTATGGCATTGATGTTGAGGAAATCGTTTCCCTCCAATAACCGGCAGTCAAGTCAGCGCCACAAATTAAATAATTAAAATTAGAAAACATTGGTAAAATATTATATTGTCATTTAAAGAATTATAGATTTACATCTCTTGAACGCAATCAACTTGCCAGATTTAAAAATAACCTTACTGGGAAATCACACTTTGCAATAATCTGAGCACTGCGCCCAGAAAAATACGCGTTGCGATATAGACTAGACGTCATGTTGGGGAGATCTAAAATCGAAAATACTATGTAAATAATCCATTACCTTTGATTCTCTTCATCAGATGTCACTTCCAGGTATCACAGGTCCATAACGAATGTAGTTTTGTTCAAAAAAGCTCATCATTTATGTCCAAAAATCTCCGTCTTGTTAGCACATGATCTAAGCCAGTCGGACTTCTCGTCATGAACAAGGGGAAAAAATATATTTACGTTCGTTCAAACATGTCAAACGTTGTATAGCATAAATCATTAGGGCCTTTTTTAACCAGAACATGAATAATATTCAAGGTGGACGAGTGCATACTCTTTTATAACGTATTGGAACGAGGGTACCCAACATGAACTCGCGCGCCAGGTGTCTAATGGGACATCATCGTTCCATGGCTCTTGTTCGGTCAGATCTCCCTCCAGAAGACTCAAAACACTTTGTAAAGGCTGGTGACATCTAGTGGAAGCAATAGGAAGTGCCAAAATATTCCTCAGCCCCTGTGTTTTTCAATGGGATATTTTTAAAGGCAATACAACACATCAGGTATCCACTTCCTGTCAGAAAATGTCTCAGGGTTTTGCCTGCCAAATGAGTTCTGTTATACTCACAGACACCATTCAAACAGTTTTAGAAAATTTAGGGTGTTTTCTATCCATATGTAATAAGTATATGCATATTCTAGTTACTGGGTAGGAGTGGTAACCAGATTAAATCGAGTACGTTTTTTTATCCAGCCGTGTCAATACTGCCCCCTAGCCCTAACAGGTTAATCTAACCACACTGTCCGAATTCAAAAAGGCTTTACAACGAAAGCAAAACATTAGATTATGTCAGCAGAGTACCAAGCCAGAAATAATCAGACACCCATTTTTCAAGCTAGCATATAATGTCACAAAAACCCAGAAGACAGCTAAATGCAGCACTAACCTTTGATGATCTTCATCAGATGACAACCCTAGGACATTATGTTTTACAATACATGCATGTTTTGTTCAATCAAGTTCATATTTATATCAAAAACCAGCTTTTTACATTAGCATGTGACGTTCAGAACTAGCATACTAGCAAACTTCCGGCGAATTCACTAACAATTTACTAAATTACTCACGATAAACGTTCACAAAAAGCATAACAATTATTTTAAGAATTATAGATACAGAACTCCTCTATGCACTCGATATGTCCGATTTTAAAATAGCTTTTTGGTGAAAGCACATTTTGCAATATTCTAAGTACATAGCCCAACCATCACGAGCTAGCTATTTAGACACCCGGCAAGTTTAGCACTCACCAATATCAGATTTACTATTATAAAAATGTCATTACCTTTTGTTGTCTTCGTCAGAATGCACACCCAGGACAGCTACTTCAATAACAAATGTTGGTTTGGTCCAAAATAATCCATCGTTATATCCGAATAGCGGCGTTTTGTTCGTGCGTTCCAGACACTATCCGAAATAGTAAAGAAGTGTCACGCGCTTGGCGCAATTCCTGACAATAAAATTCAAAGTATTCCATTACCGTACGTCGAAGCATGTCAACCGCTGTTTAAAATCAATTTTTACGTAATTTTTCTCGTAGAAAAGCGATAATATTCCGACAGGGAATCTCCTTTTCGGCAAACAGAGGAAAAAATCCCAAAGGCGGGGGCGGTCGGGGTCACGCGCATAAGCTAGTGTCTCTTGATGGGCCACTTGAGAAAGGCGATAATGTGTTTCAGCCTGGGGCTGGAATGACGACATTCTGTTTTTTCCCGGGCTCTGAGAGCCTATGGAAGACGTGGGAAGTGTCACGTTAGAGCAGAGATCCTTAGTAAATGATAGAGATGGAAAACAAGTTCAACAAATGGTCAGACAGGCCACTTCCTGTAAAGGCTACTTCAATAACAAATGTTGGTTTGGTCCAAAATAATCCATCGTTATATTCGAATAGCGGCGTTTTGTTCGTGCGTACCAGACACTATCCGAAATGGTAAATCAGGGTCGCGCGCATGGCGCAATTCGTGACCAAAAAAAATCTAAATATTCCATTACCGTACTTCGAAGCATGTCAACCGCTGTTTAAAATCCATTTTTATGCCATTTTTCTCGTAAAAAAGCAATAATATTCCGACCGGGAATGTCCATTTAGCTAAACAGAGGAAAGAAAACAAAGCTTTCGGTCGACGCGGGCACGAGCCTGAGTCTCACAGTACTGTAACCAGCCACTACCCAAACGCGCTACTTTGTTTCAGCCAGAGCCTGCAAAGCCACGATTCAGCGTTTTGCCGCCTTCTGAGAACCTATGGCAGTCGTTGGAAGTGTCACGGGACAGCTAAGGTCCTCACTCTTCAATAAACAGAGACAAGAAGAACGACACCTTGTCAGACAGGCCACTTCCTGCATGAAATCTTCTCAGGTTTTTGCCTGACATATGAGTTCTGTTATACTCACAGACACCATTCAAACAGTTTTAGAAACTTTAGGGTGTTTTCTATCCAAAGCCAATAATTATATGCATATTCTAGTTACTGGGCAGGAGTAGTAACCAGATTAAATCGGGTAAGTTTTTTATCCAGCCGTGTCAATACTGCCCCCTAGCCCTAACAGGTTAAGAATTATAGATACAGAACTCCTCTATGCACTCGATATGTCCCATTTTAAAATAGCTTTTCGGTGAAAGCACATTTTGCAATATTCTCAGTAGATAGCCCGGCATCACAGGGCTAGCTATTTAGACACCCAGCAAGTTTAGCCTTCACCAAAATCAGATTTACTATTAGAAAAGTTTGATTACCTTTCCTGTTCTTCATCAGAATGCACTCCCAGGACTTCTACTTCAATAACAAATGTTGGTTTGGTCCAAAATAATCCATAGTTATGTTCCAACAGCGGCGTTTTGTTCGTGCGTTCTAGACACTATCCGAATGGTAAATAAGGGTCATGCGCACGGCGCATCTCGTGACAAAAGATTTCTAAATATTTCATTACCGTACTTCGAAGCATGTCAACCGCTGTTTAAAATCCATTTTTTATGCCATTTTTCTCGTAAAAAAGCAATAATATTCCGACTGGGAATCTGCAATTAGGTAAACAGATGAAAGAAAATATATCACTGGGTCGACTCGGGCACGCACCTAATTCCTTTGTCCTCTGATCGGCCACTTGGCAAAGGCGATAATGTGTTTCAGCCAGGGGCTGCCTCAATATCGTTCAGCTTTTTCCCAGGCTCTGAGAGCCTATGGGAGCCGTAGGAAGTGTCACGTTACAGCTAAGATCCTGACTCTTCAATAAACAGAGACAAGAAGACCGACCACTTGTCAGACAGGCCACTTCCTGCATGAAACCTTCTCAGGTTTTTGCCTGCCATAGGAGTTCTGTTATACTCACAGACACCATTCAAACAGTTTTAGAAACTTTAGGGTGTTTTCTATCCAAAGCTAATAATTATATGCATATTCTAGTTACTGGGCAGTAGTAGTAACCAGATTAAATCGGATACGTTTTTTATCCGGCCGTGTCAATACTGCCCCCTAGCCCTAACAGGTTAATCATATTATTTCCATTACAATCCACCCTATTGGCTAAATATTTCACATACACATTAACACATCTATTTTTATTGGATTCAGAAATGTCACACAAAATCAAACTAGATCAAAGAAAACGAATACATGTATTTTCATTACATACTTATCAATGACTGTTCTAAGCCTATGTCCAGTCAGGATTAGGATTTTTGCTATGACCTTCATTTAGAGAAACAGTCTTCCTAAACATGGGCTCCTCGTAATTGAATGAATCCTCCACCAGGCTCGGCGGTAGGTATTTGTCATCCCACTGGTCTGAACTTGGAATCGGTCCGTATCTCACCATCTGCTCCGTCATCGATCTCTCCAGAGCCCTGGAAATAAGACCTCTCGCACAAGGGACCAAACAACAACCACATAATATCAACACAGTCATACAGGTGAAAGCAGCCCACAACACAGTGATTACAACCTTTTTCCATTTTCCGAACGTACTACCAAACCATCCCGTGAGTGCCGTGTCCACCCCGGAATATTCTGCTAACTCCTGAACTAAATTGTTTAGACCGACCAGGGCCTTGGTCAATAATCCATCTGGAGCAGTGTTCTCAGGGATGAAAGTACAGCATTCAGATCCGAACATCACACACACACCACCCTTTTCAGCCAGAAGCATATCCAAAGCTATTCTATTCTGCAATACCATCAAAGTGTTCGCAGCTGTCTGTTCTGCTAACCCTTGAATTGCCTCTCTGGTATAGTTGATGAAACGCTGTTGGTTATAATAAATGTAATTTATCCAATCCACATTTTTATTGAGAGTTGACCACCAAAAAGACTTGATTCCAATCCAGCCCATATCTGATTCCTAGCTTTAAACTCATCAGGCACCTCCCTTGGAACCCCAATGCTATCAATGTAAATTCTATCCTCAAAGGACCCTGACGGAGCACTCCTCCCATCTCTTTCACCTGGCACTAGGTCTTTGTGTTGTATAAGGGTGAAGGGCATGCCTAACTGTACCAATGCACAAATACCAGTCCAATTTGCAGGCAGGTTTGGCCACAGCTTCATACCTCCACAAAACCACCAGACATCCGCTCTCGGCCTTTTTATCTTACTAAAGTCCTCGGAACTCAACCACCCAGTCAGGTCCCTCATTGTCTCGTCCGTTGTAACATTCTCTGTCCTATTGCATGTTCTTACTTCCCCTACGTTCCATCCGTGTGTGTTGTGTCGAGCCACGCAATAATAGTCTCCTCCTGCGACTATGAAAGTGGGAAGTCTGGATCTAATGGGCACATAGGATACAGATAATGCAGATCAGTGCAACTGTCTGGCTTCCTTGCCTTCATGAACAGCTTTACCATACAGGCCATTCCCCTTGGTAAATTAATTCCATCGGGTAGAAAGGGGATGGTTGTCAACTGAAGTTTGGCTGTTGCGCAGGCATAACCTTCTTCTTTAGCTACTGATCTAGCTGTATACTGAATCCATTCCAGCCATAGGTTGGAATCCCCAAACCAAGTCTCCACCTCAATCACTTCCTTAAGATCTTTCGTCTGAACTATCCTCACCGGTCCTTGGCTCTGGATGACTACACGGGTAATGTCCGTTTTATCAGGGGTACTACTGGTATTCTGGCTGGCGGTAGAACTATCTCCTGTCCTAACCTCTACTACTCGGAATGGTACTGCAGTGTCGACAATGGTCTGGTCAAGGCCAACATACCATAACCCTAAATCCTCTTTCCTTATGCTTTTAATGGTCATTCCTATCTTCAAGCAATACTTCCCTTGCTCTGGATTGCAGTCAAAAACCCTGGCCTTCACTATATTCCATCTGTTTCTATATTGGGTGTGTGGATTGACATAGCCTTCTCTCTCTGTGTGAGCTATGATTCCATGAGTTACACCGGGATCTACACAGATATCTTCCCCATGAAGTCCGAGTCCTAGACTGCCAGGAGGTTAGGGACCCCATTTGGTCTGCATAGAACTCTATTGAGACATCCTTCCCTAACTCTAATCTCACTTCCTTTTTATCCAGATCGAGTGACCTTTTGTACCTAGGCCATATAAACTCCTCATCTTCTACACTATGGGTCAAGTTACAACTTTCTGACTTCTCGAGTGGTTCATGGTGTATTAGGAATATGGCTCCCAAAATCAGACAGCTCAGACTGACCAGTACCCCTGTAAAGCCCCACCCCCTCCCGGAGAATATATCACTGGCTAGAGGCCAACCCACACTTTCACTTCTATGAACGCACACAGTGAGGATCGGGCGGGTTAGGGAATCTTTGTTAGAGAGGTAACCCCTGAACCTTATTGGTATTCGGTTCTTCTCCTAACTCTGTGATTGTTCGACAGTGTCAGTGTGTCTTACCCTCCCGCAATGTGTGATATGAACCCAGGTAGCTCTTTCAGCTATTCTCACCACGAAGGCTATTACCAGGAACACTTGGTATGGGCCCTCCCACCGTGGCTGCTTCCAGTTCTTTTCTCCTCAGGGACTGGATCCACACCCAGTCTCCTGGTTGGATTGAGTGAATCATCTTCTCCTGTAATTCACCTGTTGGACACAAAGTCTCGGACATACGGGTTTGGTTAACCATGTGTTCTGTTAGTGTATCTTCAACTTCTATGTCTACCTGTTCTGGCCTCCCTAACTCTGGCATTCTATATGGTTTACCTGATCAGCTAAAATGTAATCCATTATTTAAAGAGATAGATCCTAGTAAACCAACTACCCTAATCGTATTCTCCCAGTAAGTTGGGAACGGTTCTTCCCATTTAATATACTTGTCTATTATATTTTTTTATTTTTTTAAGTAGTTCGTTATCCAATAGGCCACAAAGTGTTTTCTAACCTGCTCTACCACCTGCTCTACTATCCCCTGTTGACACATGGCTCTGCCCATGTGTCAATCTTGCCGCATATCTAAACAATGACTTAGGTAGTATTGGTAACTTATCATGATACCAAATACCGTCCTTATATAAATTGCTCCTAACTTCTCCCATTTCGAAATCCCTTTCACTGGTGCTCTAGACTGACAATTTTAATATAGCTTTGTCTATGTTTACTTCCTCTTTTAAAAACTGCTGTGTCGACGGCTGCGGTTTAAGACCTGCCTTTTTCGTTTCCGCATCTGCTTTTCTGTTGTTGTTACTGACACTATCTGTCCCTCTAATGTTGGCCTCACATTTACAAATAGCTAACTTTTCTGGCAAAAGTACAGCATCTAATAGATTCAAAATCAACTGAGCGTGTGTAATAGGTTTCCCAGGAGTGGTTACCATTCCCCTGCTTCTCCATTGGGCTGCAAATATGTGTACTGTGTTAAATGCATAGGCACTGTCTTTGTAAATAGTAATACGTTTTCCTGTCCCTAACTGACACGCACGGGTAAGTGCTACTATTTCTGCTTATTGTGCTGAATAGTTTCTCGGTAACGGCTCTGCTTCCAAGACCTCTGTGTCTGTAACTATAGCATATCCTGTCGCATTAGTGCCATCATGGTTTTTTCTTGATGATCGATCTACAAACATAGTCAGTTCCCCATCAGGTAAAGCTAGATAAGTCAAATCGGGTCTTGGTACGACAACTTTCTCAGTTTCTGTTACACAATCATGTGGGCTGCCATCTGTTGCAATAGGAACTAATGTTGAGGGGTTCAGAGTAGTACAACATCCTATTGTCAAATTAGGCATGTTCAAAAGAATTATCATACAAGACAAATGTCTAGCTGGTGACCTGTAAGCCATCTTATGTTCTAACAACAGTATGGATACGGCATGAGGAACTTTTAAAGTCAAATCATGATAGAGCACAACAGATGCCGAGTCCTCAACTGCCTGAGCTGCTGCCACCACAGACTGCAAACATAGTGGCATGGCTTGGGCTACTTCATCTAATCGGGAGGAATAATAAGCATTAGGCCTATTTCTCCCCCCCCCCCCCCCCCCCCCGTGTCTCTGGGTTAGTACTGACGTCATGAATCCTTCCCTACAGTCTACTGTCTGTGTAAAAGGACAATCATATCTGGGAAACGCTAGGACAGAGCTAGTTTTCAATAACTTCTTTATCGTTACAAACTGGTTCTCAACCTCATCTGTCCACTTGATCTTATCTTTTGCTGCCATAGCTTTACCATATATCAACTCACTAAGCTTCCCTGTATGTAATGCAAAGTGGGGTATCTACGCACGACAATAGTTAATCATTCCAAGAAAACTCATCTGTTTCTTATTGAGTGGTTTAGGTGCTTCTAGAATGGCTGTCTTTCTGGTGGAATTAAGTGTTCTCCCTTCCTGTCTTATTGTGTGTCCCAAATAAATGACCTGTTCCTGCCAGAGCTGTAACTTCCTCTTATTAACTTTATGACCTTGTTCTGCTAAGAACACTAACAGAGCTAGAGTGTTCGCTTTACAGCCCCCCTGGGAGGGATTCGCCACCAATATGTCATCTTCATATATTCAAATGTGGCTCTCCTCTGGAGGGTCAAATCTTCCTAAATTACTCCTAATTACTTTTTAAAAAATCATATAATACCCTTTTATATATCCATTCCCTCCCTTAAAAGGTAAAGCCAAACCAACCTTGGCTATCAGGATATACTACTTATACTAAAATAAAAATACATTAACCTGTTAGGGCTAGGGGGCAGCATTTGCACGTCTGGATAAAAAAATTTACCCGATTTAATCTGGTTACTAATCCTACCCAGTAACTAGAATATGCATATACTTATTATATATGGATAGAAAACTCTAAAGTTTCTAAAACTGTTTGAATGGTCGACACCACCTCTGTCGTGTACCAGTTCACCACTGGCCTGAAATAAACCCTCAATTCAAAGGTCAGGTCTTTGTCTTACGGATCCTGGATCCGCCCGTGCACGGTTTCCAGCAGTTCCTTGGGACGACAGAGGCAGGTATTGAGATCCGGCTCGAAGGACCAAGTTGTCACGAGAATTTTCATCCCAATGTTATTAACTCAAAACTCACTATATGCTTTGACCAATTCCCCGGGGGTTGTAAGGCGCCGGTTAACCTCTCTAGGGCAGGTGGCACCAAATCGTCCCACCTACGTAACAGCCAGTTGAATCCTGTGGTGCGATTTTCAAATACCTTAGATGACACACCTAGGACATTATGTTATACAATACATGCATGTTTTGTTCAATCAAGTTCATATTTATATCAAAAAACTGCTTTTTACATTAGCATGTGACGTTCAGAACTAGCATACTTCCGGGGAATTTACTAACAATTTACTAAATTACTCACGATAAACGTTCACAAAAAGCATAACAATTATTTTAAGAATTATAGATACAGAACTCCTCTATGCACTCGATATGTCCGATTTTAAAATAGCTTTTTGGTGAAAGCACATTTTGCAATATTCTAAGTACATAGCCCAGCCATCACGGGCTAGCTATTTAGACACCCGGCAAGTTTAGCCTTCACCAAAATCAGATTTACTATAATAAAAATGTTATTACCTTTCCTGTTCTTCGTCAGAATGCACTCCCAGGACTTCTACTTCAATAACAAATGTTGGTTTGGTCCCAAATAATCCATCGTTATATCCAAACAGCGGCGTTTTGTTGGTGCGTTCTAGACACAATCCAAAATGGTAAATCAGGGTCGCGAGCATGGCGCATTTCGTGACAAAAAATTTCTAAATATTCCATTACCGTACTTCGAAGCATGTCAACCGCTGTTTAAAATCAATTTTTATGCAATTTATCTCGTAAAAAAGCGATAATATTCCGACCAGGAATCTACGTTTCGGTAAATAGAGGGAAAAACAGAAAGACGGGGGCGGCCAGTGCATGTGCCTAAGCCCTTTGTCCCCTGATCGGCCACTTGACTAAGGCGATAATGTGCTTCAGCCTGGGGCTGCAATGACGACATTCTGTTTTTTCCCGGGCTCTGAGAGCCTATGGGAGCCGTGGGAAGTGTCACGTTACCGCAGAGATCCTTTGTTTTGGGAAGAGATGTCAAAGAAAGCCAATAAATGGTCAGACAGGCCACTTCCTGTAAAGGAATCTCTCAGGTTTTTGCCTGCCATATGAGTTCTAAACAAAAAAAAAGGGAGGGAAGGGAGGGTGGCTGCCGTCAACAATGGCAGTGTGCTACACCCCCCCTCCCCAACCCACTTATCCTGGAGGTGGCTCAGGTGCAGGACGTGGACCTCGCTCCACCTTCGGCGTTGCCCACTTTGGTGGCGCCGATAGCTGCGCCGGGCAGACGGGCCACTCGGGCTGACCCTGGCAGACGGACCACTCGGGCTGGGCCGGAGGACAGGAGGGCCACTCGGGCTGGGCCGGAGGGCAGGAGGGCCACTCGGGCTGGGCCGGAGGGCAGGAGGGCCACTCTGGCAGACCCGGGCAGTCGGGCCACTCTGGCAGCTCCGGGCAGTCGGGCCACTCTGGCAGCTCCGGGCAGTCGGGCCACTCTGGCAGCTCCGGGCAGCTCTGGTGACTGTTGACTGGCGGGCAGCTCTGGTGACTGTTGACTGGCGGGCAGCTCCGGGCAGTCTGGCCACTCTGGCAGCTCCGGGCAGTCTGGCCACTCTGGCAGCTCCGGGCAGTCTGGCCACTCTGGCAGCTCCGGGCAGTCTGGCCACTCTCGCAGCTCCGGGCAGTCTGGCCACTCTGGCAGCTCCGGGCAGTCTGGCCACTCTGGCAGCTCCGGCTCAGGATTCACCAGGCTGGGGAGACATAACGGAGGCCTGGCTCTGGGCGCAGGCCCTGGACTCACCAGTCTGGGAAGACCCGCTGGAGGCCTGGTTTGAGGAGGTGGCACAGGAGGGACCAGGGTGGAGAGACCCACTGGAGGACTGGTCCGTGGAGGAGACACGGGCTTGACCAGGATAGGGAGACCCACTGGAGGACTGGTCCGTGGAGGAGACACGGGCTTGACCAGGATAGGGAGACCCACTGGAGGACTGGTCCGTGGAGGAGGCACGGGCTTGACCAGGATAGGGAGACCCACTGGAGGACTGGTCCGTGGAGGAGACACGGGCTTGACCAGGATAGGGAGACCCACTGGAGGACTGGTCCGTGGAGGAGGCACGGGCTTGACCAAGATAGGGAGACCCACTGGAGGACTGGTCCGTGGAGGAGGCACGGGCTTGACCAGGGTGGGAAGACATGCAGGAGGCCTGGTTCTGGGCTTAGGCACAGGACGTGCAGGGCTGGGAAGACATGCAGGAGGCCTGTTTCTGGGCGCAGGCACAGTATTTACCAGACAACCAGCACGCACCTCAGGACGAGTATGGAGAGCTGCCTCAGGTGACATTCCCACGACACGCTCATTAGGGCGAATGCCGTACTTTATGCACCACACTAGCAGCTCTCTCATCTCGCTCTCTCTTAATTTCCCCATTAACCCCGTCACAGTCTCTGCCTCATATCCCTCGCTCACCTCCAATGTCATCCCGACTGGCTCTGGTACCGACCCCAGCTCCACCGACTGTCCCGTGTGCCCCCCCCAAAAAAATTATTGGGGCTGCCTCTCGCACTCGTTGCGCTCTCTCTCCTCGTAATAGCGCCTCTCCGCTCTCGCCGCTTCAATCTCCCACTGCGTGAGGCGATCATCCCCAGGCTGAGTCCATGGTCCCTCTCCGTCCAGGATCTGTTCCCAAGTCCATTGGTCCATAACGCTGTACTCCTGCTGCTCCTTCCTCTTCCGCCGCTTGGTCCGGGTTTGGTGGGTAATTCTGTAACGGCTGTCTGAGGAAGAAGTGGACCAAAACGCGGCGGAGTTAGGGTTCGTCATATTTAATTCAACGAACACTATGCAATTCACAAAAACAACAAAACTGACAGCCAACACAGTCCTGTCAGGTGCAACCACAATGACAAGAACAATTACCCACGAAACACAAAGGAAACGTAGGCAACTTATGTGTGACTCCCAATCAACCACAACCCTCTACAGCTGTGCCTGATTGGAAGTCACACGGCCAAAATCAATGAAACAATAAAAAACACACACTTCCTTCTGCCATATCCTGACCCAACTACACCCTCTACTGGTCAGGACGTGACAGTATCATAAACATCATGTTGGTATGACTGTAAACACTGATAAAGTATCATATACATCATGTTGGTATGACTGTAAACACTGATAAAGTATCATATACATCATGTTGGTGTGACTGTAAACACTGATAAAGTATCATATACATCATGTTGGTATGACTGTAAACACTGATAAAGTATCATATACATCCAAATAATCTCAAAATTAAAATTCAAGTATTATATGGCATTTTAAAGATACTCTACTCGTTAATCCAATCACATTGTCTTATTTCAAATAGGCTTTACGGTGAAAGAAAAACATTACATTATTTTAGCATCTCAGCCATTTTCAAAGCCGATAGCCATCACAAAACCAGATATACAGCTAAAATTAAGCACAAACCTTTGACAATCTGAATCAGATGACCCTCCTAGGACATCATGTTAGACAATACATGCATTTTTTGTTCGATCAAGTTTATATTTATATCCAAAAATACCGATTTTTACATTGGTGCGTGACGTTCAGAAAATGTTTTCTCCCCTTAACAGCCGGTGAAAAGGCACATTTAATTTACGGAAGAACTCATAAAACGTTGAAAAAAAAAATCTAACAATTATTTAAAGAATTACAAATAATCTACTCCTTTATGCAACCACTTTGTCAGATTTCAAAAATAACGTTACGGAAAAAGCAACATTGTTCAATATTCTGAGTACAGAACTTAGCCTTCAATGCTAAGCTATACAGTTAGCCTTCAATGCTAAGCTATACAGTTAGCCTACAACCACGGCGTCGACAAATCTCTAACAATATGTTGGAAATATTTACTTACCTTTTGCTGATCTTCGGCGGAATGCACTCGGGATGGGCTCCCACTTCCACAAGAAAAATTTTCATTTGTTCTGCAAAAGTCCATCATTTATGTCCAAAATACGTCCGTTTTGTTGACCCGTCCAGAACTACATGTTACCATGCCAATGTGGCGTGGACGCAAATCCGTAGACGAAATGGCCAAAAAATTCCATTACCATTTGTAGAAACACGGCAAACGATGTTTACAATCAATCCTTTAGGGTATTTTTTAACGTAAAATTGGGATAATTTAACAACGGGGCTGTAGGTATTCAGTCATACAAGAACAAATAGACGCAGCCCGTCTGGTGTTCAACCTTCCCAAGTTCTCTCACGTCACCCCGCTCCTCCGCACACTCCACTGGCTTCCAGTTGAAGCTCGCATCCGCTACAAGACCATGGTGCTTGCCTACGGAGCTGTGAGGGGAACGGCACCTCCGTACCTTCAGGCTCTGATCAGGCCCTACACCCAAACAAGGGCACTGCGTTCATCCACCTCTGGCCTGCTGGTCCCCCTACCTCTGAGGAAGCACAGTTCCCGCTCAGCCCAGTCAAAACTGTTCGCTGCTCTGGCACCCCAATGGTGGAACAAGCTCCCTCACGACGCCAGGACAGCGGAGTCAATCACCACCTTCCGGAGACACCTGAAACCCCACCTCTTTAAGGAATACCTGGGATAGGATAAAGTAATCCTTCTAACCCCCCTCCCCCCCTTAAAAGATTTAGATGCACTATTGTAAAGTGGTTGTTCCACTGGATATCATAAGGTGAATGCACCAATTTGTAAGTCGCTCTGGATAAGAGCGTCTGCTAAATGACTTAAATGTAAATGTAAATAAAAACAACAGCTAAGTCACGTGGATGCGAGTCATAAGACACCTGTTCTCTGATTGGCCAGGGATTGAATGAGACAGAATTTTCTGCCCGGTTACAGATGACGGATGAAAGCAGTGCCTAAAGATTGTTGACAGCCAATGGAAGAGTCAGGATTTACGTTGCACCTACCATGTCATTGTAGTTTTTTCAAGGGATTGAAAAGAAAACTACATTTCGAATTTCTCCCACTTCCTGACTCAATTTTTTCTCAGGTTTTTTTTGCCTGCCATATGAGTTCTGTTATACTCACAGACACCATTCAAAGAGTTTTAGAAACTTTAGGGTGTTTTCTATTCAAATCTACTAATAATATGCATATTCTAGTAACCTGAGGAAGAGAATCACTTAGCCTTTCAACTAATTTTCAAATGATTGGATGCCTATTTAAAAACACTTTTTCAACATTTCAAGATAGCAATTAGTTCAGTTTGATCTTATTAAAGACAGCTGTATATATTTTTTATTCATTTTGACATTTTTTTTTGGACCCAAAAATATTCTATGTTCACGCCTACTTTTTTTGCACTATGTTTGAAGGCTGTCAACTTCTTGTCAGGGGGAGAATCACTTAGCCTTTCCACTAAATTTCAAATGATAGGATGCCTATTTTAAAACACTTTTTCAACATTTCAAGATAGCAGTTAGTTCAGTTTTATCTTATTAAAGACAGCTGTATATTTTTTTTATTCATTTTGACATTGTCAAGAGGTTAACTTGCAAGGAAGCATTTCAGTACATAATACTTGCATTGTACTTCATATTATTATAGATATTTTAGGGTTGCCATGGATTTCAAGCAGGCAATGCCATCAGGTCCAAACCCAAAACAAGGAAATTGTAGGAGACAGGTGTGTTGGGGTTTCCTGCCAGCATGACCACCCGCTTCACTTCCTGAACATGAAAAAGGGTGAAAGGTGGGATGCAGTAATAAGGAGTTTTTTTTCAGTTTCTTATTCAGTATTTTATTTCAGTGTTGATTAATTTAGTTAATTTAGTAAATTGTATTTAGTTGTTTAGTGCAGATAATGATGTACTTCTTCTGTAGTTTGTCAAATGCAGTGAACCTGCTGAGACATGAAGGAGGGGATGAGAGGCCAGAACATCAACCTCATCTTCATGGAGGACATTGATGCCAGATGCAGTGAACCTGCTGAGAGATGAAGGAGGGGATGAGAGGCCAGAACATCAGTCTCATCTTCATGGAGGACATTGATGCCAGATGCAGTGTCACCTGTGACAGTATTCATAAAGAGTAGGAGAGCTGATCTAGGATCAGTTTAGCCTTATAGATCATAATGCATCAGATTACATGGAGAGGAGGACCTGATCCTAGATTATAATGAATCAGATTACATGGAGAGGGGGGACCTGATCCTATATCATAATGAATCAGATTACATGGAGAGGGGGGACCTGATCCTATATCATAATGAATCAGATTACATGGAGAGGGGGGACCTGATCCTAGATCATAATGAATCAGATTACATGGAGAGGGGGGACCTGATCCTAGATCATAATGAATCAGATTACATGGAGAGGGGGAACCTGATCCTAGATCATAATGAATCCGATTACATGGAGAGCCGGATATATATAATATACCCTACTATTGTTTAATATTTAATATGCCATAAACTATTGTTTTTTTTTAACAGTTTCATTAATTCATTGTAATTAACTTAATCATTATGACACACCCCTCTATTGTCATTGGTTGCACTAATTGCACTGCTCATCTACATAACCTGGTTCAAGTATTGATGACATCACCCTGAAGAAGGCACAGTGATGCTGAAACGTTGGTAAATACCCAATAAAAAGAGGATTGACTGTTACGTAAAGGGTCAGAGCCACTGAGTGGACAAAATATTAAGGATACCTTCCTAATATTGAGTTACGCCTGGTCAGTTTGTCATGGAAAGAAAAGTGTCCTTAATGTTTTGTGTAAATTACATAATAATTATACATTTATGGATTGTTTTATGTAGCCTATCGTTTTCTATTTATTCAACCTGCCATCTACCCACCTGGGGACTGAGGGTTATGAGAGAACCCCCACATCACTAGCTTCTCTTTATTCAACCTGCCATCTACCCACCTGGGGACTGAGGGTTATGAGAGAACCCCCACATCACTAGCTTCTCTTTATTCAACCTGCCATCTACCCACCTGGGGACTGAGGGTTATGAGAGAACCCCCACATCACTAGCTTCTCTTTATTCAACCTGCCATCTACCCACCTGGGGACTGAGGGTTATGAGAGAACCCCCACATCACTAGCTTCTCTTTATACAACCTGCCATCTACCCACCTGGGGACTGAGGCTTATGAGAGAACCCCCACATCACTAGCTTGCATGTTCTGCAGCCTTGTAAAGATAAGGAGGGGACGACTGGGAGGCAGGTTGGCATTTATTGTCATGAATCTTGTTCTGGAGGCAGGTTGGCATTTATTGTCATGAATCTTGTTCTGGAGACAGGTTGGCATTTATTGTCATGAATCTTCCCCTGGAGGCAGTTCAGCAAAGTGGTTACTAGCTAGCACAGGCACAAAGTAATACAATCAGATTTTAATCCTAACCTCAACCCTAACCACACTGCTAATCCTTCCCTTAAATTAAGACCATAAAACAACATTATTTTCCACAGCCAATTCTGACTTTGCAGCTGGCATATCTAGAGGAAATCGCACAGTTCTGCCTCCAGGTCAAGATTCATGACAAACGTCAACATGAGACAGGGAGAAGCAATGTAAAAATCAATAACGAAATTGTTTTCACAATTAACATGCTTTTTCTTGTTTCAAGTATGTTTTATTATGAAAAGTACAATATAACCATGTATACTTGTACAACTATGGAGCGTATGTCCACATATAATTGTACAATTTGTTTTTCCAACATAAAAGACAAGAAATGATCACATTGGTATTTTAACAGTGTTATTGTAAGAGTTTAAATGTTTAAACAGAGGATACATCTAAAACAGGATAAAACAAGTGCAGTATGTTGTGAGAATGTTACTTTAACGTCGACTCATAACGTCACACTATAACTACATGGGAGTCTTGTGGAAAGACTGCATGTTGTTTTGGGTGGATTGAGTGACGTCTTCATCAACATTTTGCTGAATATTCCGGTAATATTTTCACCTCTTGTCGGCTGCAGACATTCATAAGGAGTTCCAGTAGTTTATTTGCCATTTGCAGGTATTAAAAGTAATACATACATTGTAATTCCTTGTTGGAGCTCTCTCACATACAGGACAGTACATACCAGAGGAGGCTGCTGAGGGGAGGACGGCTCATAATAATGTCTGGAACAGAGTGAATGAAATGGAACACATGGAAACCACGTGTTTGATACCATTCCACTTATTCCACTCCAGCCATTACAAGCCTGTCCTCCCTAAATAAGGTCCCACCAACCTCCTGTGGTACAAACACAAACAGTAAAATATATCATAAAAAATGCAAAGTGGTAAAAGATCAGAAAATATTATAAGCCTGTCATGTGTGAGTGTCCATTGTGTGTTTGTCCATTGTGTGTGTTCAGTGTGTGTGTGTGTCCAGTGAGTGTGTGTGTGTGTGTGTGTCCAGTGAGTGTGTGTGTGTGTGTGTCCAGTGAGTGTGTGTGTGTGTCAGTGTGTGTGTGTCAGTGTTTATGTGTGTCAGTGTGTGTGTGTTCAGAGTATGTGTGTGTGTGTCAGTGTTTATGTGTGTCCAGTGTGTGTGTGTGTCCAGTGTGTGTGTCCAGTGTGTGTGTCCAATGTGTGTGTGTCCAGTGAGTGTGTGTCCAGTGTGTGTGTGTCCAGTATGTGTGTGTCCAGTGTGTGTGTCCAGTGAGTGTGTGTGTCCAGTGAGTGTGTGTATCCAGTGTGTTTGTCAAGCATGTGTGTGTCAAGCGTGTGTGTGTGTGTGTGTGTGTGTGTGTCTGTGTGTGTGTTTCAGTGTGTGTGAGTGTGTGTGTTCAGTGTGTGTGTGTGTGTGTCCAGTGTGTGTCTGTGTTGAGTGTGTGTGTGTCCAGATTGTGTCCAGTGTGTGTGTGTGTGTGTGTTCAGTGTGTGTGTGTGTCCAGTGTGTGTGTGTGTGTGTGTGTGTGTGTCCAGTGTGTGTGTGTGTGTGTTCAGTGTGTGTGTGTGTCCAGTGTGTGTGTCCAGTTTGTGTGTGTGTCCTGTGTGTGTGTGTGTGTGTGTGTGTGTGTGTGTGTGTGTGTGTGTGTGTGTGTGTGTGTGTGTGTGTGTGTGTTCAGTGTGTGTGTGTGTCCAGTGTGTGTGTGTGTGTGTGTGTTCAGTGTGTGTGTGTGTGTGTGTGTGAGTGTGTGTATGTGTGTGTGTGTGTGTGTATGTGTCCAGTGTGTGTGTTGAGTGTGTGTGTGTCCAGTGTGTGTGTGTGTGTGTGTGTGTGTGTTCAGTGTGTGTGTGTGTGTGTGTGAGTGTGTGTATGTGTGTGTGTGTGTGTGTGTCCAGTGTGTGTGTGTGTGTGTTCAGTGTGTGTGTGTGTCCAGTGTGTGTGTCCAGTTTGTGTGTGTGTCCAGTGTGTGTGTGTGTGTGTGTGTGTGTGTGTGTGTGTGTGTGTGTGTGTGTGTGTGTGTGTGTGTGTGTGTGTGTGTGTGTGTGTTCAGTGTGTGTGTGTGTCCAGTGTGTGTGTGTGTGTGTGTTCAGTGTGTGTGTGTGTGTGTGTGTGAGTGTGTGTATGTGTGTGTGTGTGTGTGTATGTGTCCAGTGTGTGTGTTGAGTGTGTGTGTGTCCAGTGTGTGTGTGTGTGTGTGTGTGTGTGTTCAGTGTGTGTGTGTGTGTGTGAGTGTGTGTATGTGTGTGTGTGTGTGTGTGTGTATGTGACCAGTGTGTGTGTTGAGTGTGTGTGTGTCCAGTGTGTGTGTGTGTGTGTGTGTCCAGTGTGTGTGTGTGTGTCCAGAGTGTGTGTGTGTGTGTTCAGTGTGTGTGTGTGTGTGTTCAGTTTATGTCCAGTGTGTGTGTGTGTGTGTGTGTTCAGTGTGTGTGTGTTCAGTGTGTGTGTCCAGTGTGTGTGTGTGTGTGTGTCCAGTGTGTGTGTGTGTCCAGTGTGTGTGTGTGTCCAGTGTGTGTGTGTGTGTGTTCAGTTTGTGTCCAGTGTGTGTGTGTGTGTGTGTGTGTGTGTGTGTGTGTGCCCAGTGTGTGTGTGTCTGTGTGTCCAGTGTGTGTGTGTGTGTGTCCAGTGTGTGTCCAGTGTGTGTGTGTGTGTGTGTCGTGTGTGTGTGTGTGTGCCCAGTGTGTGTGTGTCTGTGTGTCCAGTGTGTGTGTGTGTGTGTGTGTGTGTGTGTGTGTGTGTGTGTGTGTGTGTGTGTGTGTGTGTGTGTGTGTGTGTGTGTGTCCAGTTATTATTTCAGGGACACTGAGTCGCCAACATCATAAACCCTAAACCCTGGATAGAGGGGCTCAGTGAATGTGGAGGTGAATGTGATCAGGTGGGTCAGTGTGTCAGAGGAGGCTCTATAGAAGGACAGAGTGCCGGCTGACCAGTCCAGATACACTCCTACTCTGTGGGAGCTGGAGGAGGGGACGTCTATGGTAGTGGAGTTATTATTATACCAGCTGGAGGAGGGGACGTCTATGGTAGTGGAGTTATTATTATACCAGCTGGAGGAGGGGACGTCTATGGTAGTGGAGTTATTATTATACCAGCTGGAGGAGGGGACGTCTATGGTAGTGGAGTTATTATTATACCAGCTGGAGGAGGGGACGTCTATGGTAGTGGAGTTATTATTATACCAGCTGGAGGAGGGGACGTCTATGGTAGTGGAGTTATTATTATACCAGCTGGAGGAGGGGACGTCTATGGTAGTGGAGTTATTATTATACCAGCTGGAGGAGGGGACGTCTATGGTAGTGGAGTTATTATTATACCAGCTGGAGGAGGGGACGTCTATGGTAGTGGAGTTATTATTATACCAGCTGGAGGAGGGGACGTCTATGGTAGTGGAGTTATTATTATACCAGCTGGAGGAGGGGACGTCTATGGTAGTGGAGTTATTATTATACCAGCTGGAGGAGGGGACGTCTATGGTAGTGGAGTTATTATTATACCAGCTGGAGGAGGGGACGTCTATGGTAGTGGAGTTATTATTATGCCAGCTGGAGGAGGGGACGTCTATGGTAGTGGAGTTATTATTATACCAGCTGGAGGAGGGGACGTCTATGGTAGTGGAGTTATTATTATACCAGCTGGAGGAGGGGACGTCTATGATAGTGGAGTTATTATTATACCAGCTGGAGGAGGGGACGTCTATGGTAGTGGAGTTATTATTATACCAGCTGGAGGAGGGGACGTCTATGGTAGTGGAGTTATTATTATACCAGCTGGAGGAGGGGACGTCTATGGTAGTGGAGTTATTATTATACCAGCTGGAGGAGGGGACGTCTATGGTAGTGGAGTTATTATTATACCAGCTGGAGGAGGGGACGTCTATGGTAGTGGAGTTATTATTATACCAGCTGGAGGAGGGGACGTCTATGGTAGTGGAGTTATTATTATACCAGCTGGAGGAGGGGACGTCTATGGTAGTGGAGTTATTATTATACCAGCTGGAGGAGGGGACGTCTATGGTAGTGGAGTTATTATTATACCAGCTGGAGGAGGGGACGTCTATGGTAGTGGAGTTATTATTATACCAGCTGGAGGAGGGGACGTCTATGGTAGTGGAATTATTATTATGCCAGCTGGAGGAGGGGACGTCTATGGTAGTGGAGTTATTATTATACCAGCTGGAGGAGGGGACGTCTATGGTAGTGGAGTTATTATTATACCAGCTGGAGGAGGGGACGTCTATGGTAGTGGAGTTATTATTATACCAGCTGGAGGAGGGGACGTCTATGGTAGTGGAATTATTATTATGCCTGGCAATGTAACTGTTGTCATCGCAGATCAGACTCCAGGACTTGTCATTGTATCCAAGACAACAGTCCTTACCCCATCCTCTCCTGCTGATTCCTTTATATGTCACTCCTATACCAGCCCCCATTATCCCACTCCACTCTACCTCCCAGTAACAGCGCCCAGTCAGACCCTCTCTACACAGCACCTGTCTACAGACCTCAAATCTCTCTGGGTGATCAGGATACGGCTGCTTCTCTCTCCTACATGTCACCTTTCTGTTCTCCTCAGACAGAGAGAGGCGTCTGTTTACTGTGTTTAGGTCCAGTGTGAGATCACAGACATCTGATGGATGAAACCAGACACAATATTAGAAATCATCATCATTCACATTAGAATGTTAACTCACTTTTCACTAATTCATTTAATGTAGATGTTTCTAGGTATCAAAAGGAGAAGTTAAGGTAACTTGAGACTTGTTGAATGATCATATGTTATACTGTATGGTAATATAAAACACACTTATTCACAATAATTATACACACACACACACACACGTCAACTCTTTGTAAACTTTGGTGTCCCTGATTTCTGCTTCTGTAGAACTACAGCTGATATTTAATATGACCAAGTCAGTAATGATGGTGGTCTTTGACTTAACTTGAATTAAGACTTATTAAGTCATTTTCTTCACAGCAGTCAACACTCACATTTTCTAAGTCCAGGTTTCATTCTGTTCTCTCCACCATGTTCCACACTGTAGCAGTAAGCAGAAGAACAGACAGTCAATGAGTGATACACCTGAACACACACACACACACACACACACACACACACACACACACACACACACACACACACACACACACACACACACACACACACACACACACACACACACACACACACACACACACACACACACACACACACACACACACACACACACACAGTCAGCATATAACTTTGTCCAAGTGGTGGTAAGAATGTTTGTCTTAACTAGCCTGAAAAGTCCAACATGTCTGATATGAACATTGACATAAACCCTCTACATACTTGAGTTTCTCCAGTCTGCAGTGTGGATCCTCCAGTCCAGCAGAGAGCAGTCTGACTCCTGAGTCTCCTGGGTGATTGTAGCTCAGGTCCAGCTCTCTCAGGTGTGAGGGGTTTGACCTCAGAGCTGAGACCAGAGAAGCACAGCCTTCCTCTGTGACTAGACAGCCTGACAGCCTGCAAAGAGTCAAATCATATTAAAACCACACTGCTATTCTTTGGTGGTGAAAATAGTGGCAGTATATTTCTTCAACATATTCAGATATATCAGTGTCCTGAAACCTTCCATATCTATTCATAAATTAATGTATCATATTATAAATTACAAATTATCAAAGTATTGCCTGCAGATAGAAACATGTATAGTACAAATATTTGAGTAGACTGACCAGACCAGTTTAAAAGCAGTATATGTCAAAAGACAGACAGTGAGGTATCAGATTTAGATTGTATTGAGTATACAGTCCACACCATATCTATTTCGACAGTGAAGATAACATTTTAAATGTGGCTCTAAACTCCAACATTTTGGATTTCAGATCAAATGTTTAATGTGAGGTGACAGTAAATAATCCTCCTGTGAATGATAGTTTTTGCCTGCCTCACTAATGATGCCGTTTCCCTGCCTGTACTATTGCCTTTTTGGACCCCCTGTGTATGACCTTCTGCCTGCCCCTGGACCCAGCTACCTGCCTCCTCCTGTGGTCCTTTACAATAAACACCTGCTGAGCCCTGCGCTTGAAACCAGCTCTCTGTCTCCCATCGTGTTCATTACAGATGGTGACTGGAGTCATTTTATTTACAAGTGAGTAGATAACATGTTTCTAAACACTACTAAAAGCATCCTGATGATGCCATGATTAAGAAAAATCATGAATGAATCATGAATAATAGTGAGAAAGTTACAGAGGCTACAACAAAACATGCTAACCTCTCACCATTACCAATAACAGAGGCTACAACAAAACATGCTAACCTCTCACCATTACCAATAACAGAGGCTACAACAAAACATGCTAACTCCTCACCATTACCAATAACAGAGGCTACAACAAAACATGCTAACCCCTCACCATTACCAATAACAGAGGCTACAACAAAACATGCTAACCTCTCACCATTACCAATAACAGAGAGGCTACAACAAAACATGCTAACCTCTCACCATTACCAATAACAGAGGCTACAACAAAACATGCTAACCTCTCACCATTACCAATAACAGAGGATACAACAAAACATGCTAACCTCTCACCATTACCAATAACAGAGGCTACATCAAAACATGCTAACCTCTCACCATTACCAATAACAGAGGATACAACAAAACATGCTAACCTCTCACCATTACCAATAACAGAGGATACAACAAAACATGCTAACCTCTCACCATTACCAATAACAGAGGATACAACAAAACATGCTAACCTCTCACCATCACCAATAACAGAGGATACAACAAAACATGCTAACCTCTCACCATCACCAATAACAGAGGCTACAACAAAACATGCTAACCTCTCACCATTACCAATAACAGAGGCTACAACAAAACATGCTAACCTCTCACCATCACCAATAACAGAGACTACAACAAAACATGCTAACCTCTCACCATTACCAATAACAGAGACTACAACAAAACATGCTAACCTCTCACCATCACCAATAACAGAGGCTCATTCCTCATTATTCACAATTAATTCCTGATTATTCATAATCATGGTAGCATCCACATGAATGTAGAAGTGTTCAGAAACATCTATTCTTACTGACAATACAAGTGAAGTGACTCCAAAATGACAGGACATTATTCACCATTCAGTTTCTATTAGGAAAAACATCATCCAAAACACAACCAAGACAAACTGTAAATGAATTCAACAGGTTTGTAGAATCACAAGCTTGATGTAATCACTGCAGGCATGGAATATGGGACTAAATACTAAACTTATGATTAAATAAATTTGTTCAAATAATTAAGACTTCTTCAAATGGGAGAACTAAACTCAGCAATAAAAGAAACGTCCTCTCACTGTCATTTGCGTTTATTTTCAGAAAACTTAACATGTGTAAATATTTGTATGAACATAACAAGATTCAACAACTGAGACATAAACTGAACAAGTTCCACAGACATGTGACTAACAGAAATGGAATAATGTGTCCCTGAACAAAGGGGGGGGGTCAAAATCAAAAGTAACAGTCAGTATCTGGTGTGGCCACCAGCTGCATCAAGAACTGCAGTGCATCTCTTCCTCATGGACTGCACCAGATTTGCCAGTTCTTGATGTGAGATTACCCCACTCTTCCACCAAGGCACCTGCAAGTTCCTGGACATTTCTGGGGGGAATGGCCCTAGCCCTCACCCTCCGATCCAACAGGTCCCAGATGTGCTCAATGGGACTGAGATTTCGGGCTCTTCGCTGGCCATGGCAGAACACTGACATTCCTGTCTTGCAGGAAATCACGCACAGAACATGCTGTATGGCTGGTGGCATTGTCATGCTGGAGGGTCATGTCAGGATGAGCCTGCAGGAAGGGTACCACATGAGAGAGGAGGATGTCTTCCCTGTAACGCACAGCATTGAGATTGCCTGCAATGACATCAAGCTCAGTCCGATGATGCTGTGACACACTGCCCCAGACCATGACGGACCCTCCACCTCCAAATCAATCCCGCTCCAGAGTACAGGCCTCGGTGTAACGCTCATTCCTTCGACGATAAACGCGAATCCGACCCTCACCCCTGGTGAGCCAAAACCTCGACTCGTCAGTGAAGAGCACTTTTTGACAGTCCTGTCTGGTCCAGCAACGGTGGGTTTGTGCCCATAGGCGACGTTGTTGCCGGTGATGTCTGGTGAGGACCTGCCTTACAACAGGCCTACAAGCCCTCAGCCCAGCCTCTCTCAGCCTATTGAGGACAGTCTGAGCACTGATGGAGGGATTGTGCATTCCTGGTGTAACTCGGGCAGTTGTTGCCATCCTGTACCTGTCCCGCAGGTGTGATGTTCAGATGTACCGATCCTGCGCAGGTGTTGTTACACATGGTCTGCCACTGTGAGGACGAACAGCTGTCCGTCCTGTCTCCCTGTAGCGCTGTCTTAGGCGTCTCATAGTACGGACATTGCAATTTATTGCCCTGGCCACATTTGCAGTCCTCATGCCTCCTTGCAGCATGCCTAATGCACGTTCACACAGATGAGCAGGGACTCTAGGCATCTTTCTTTGGGTGTTTTTCAGAGTCAGTAGAAAGGCCTCTTTAGTGTCCTAAGTTATCATAACTGTGACCTTCATTGCCTACCGTCTGTAAGCTGTTAGTGTCTTAAGGACCATTCCACAGGTGCATGTTCATTAATTGTTTATGGTTCATTGAACAAGCATGGGGAAACAGTGCTTAAACCCTTTTCAATAAAGATCTGTGAAGTTATTTAGATTTTTACGAATTATCTTTGAAAGACAGGGTCCTGAAAAAGGGATGTTTCTTTTTTTGCTGAGTTTAGATGCCGAAAGTGCTTTCATATCTAAAACGGTAAAAAATACAGTCTTGGCCAAAAGTTTTGAGAATGACACAAATATTATTTTTCACAAAGTCTGCTGCCTCAGTTTGTATGATGGCAATTTGCGTATACTCGAGAATGTTATGAAGAGTGATCAGATCAATTGCAAATAATTGCCAAGTTCCTCTTTGCCATGCAAATGAACTGAATCCCCCAAAAACATTGCCACAAAAGGACCAGCTGACATCATGTCAGTGATTCTCTCGGTAACACAGGTGTGAGTGTTGACGAGGACAAGGCTGGAGATCACTCTGTCATGCTGATTGAGTTTGAATAACAGACTGGAAGCTTCAAAAGGAGGGTGGTGCTTGGAATCATTGTTCTTACTCTGTCAACCATGGTTACCTGCAAGGAAACACGTGTCGTCATCATTGCTTTGCACAAAAAGGGCTTCACAGGCAAGGATATTGCTACCAGTAAGATTGCACCTAAATCAACCATTTATTGGATCATCAAGAACTTCAAGGAGAGCGGTTCAATTGTTGTGAAGAAGGCTTCAGGGCGCCCAAGAAAGTCCAGCAAACGCCAGGACCGTCTCCTAAAGTTGATTCAGCTGCGGGATCGGGGCACCACCAGTACAGAGCTTGCTCAGGAATGGCAGCAGGCAGGTGTGAGTTTTTCGGAGGATGGCCTGGTGTCAAGAAGGGCAGCAAAGAAGCCACTTCTCTCCAGGAAAAACATCAGGGACAGACTGATATTCTGAAAAAGGTACAGGGATTGGATTGCTGAGGACTGGGGTAAAGTCATTTTCTCTGATGAATCCCCTTTCCGATTGTTTGGGGCATCCGGAAAAAAGCTTGTCCAGAGAAGGCAAGGTGAGCGTTACCATCAGTCCTGTGTCATGCCAACAGTAAAGCATCCTGAGACCATTCATGTGTGGGGTTGCTTCTCAGCCAAGGGAGTGGGCTCACTCACAATTTTGCCTAAGAACACAGCCATGAATAAAGAATGGTACCAACACATCCTCCGAGAGCAACTTCTCCCAACCAGTCAGGAACAGTTTGGTGACGAACAATGCCTTTTCCAGCATGATGGAGCACCTTGCCATAAGGCAAAAGTGATAACTAAGTGGCTCTGGGAACAAAACATCGATATTTTGGGTCCATGGCCAGGAAACTCCCCAGACCTTAATCCCATTGAGAACTTGTGGTCAATCCTCAAGAGGCAGGTGGACAAACAAAAACCCACAAATTCTGACAAACTCCAAGCATTGATTATGCAAGAATGGGCTGCCATCAGTCAGGATGTGGCCCAGAAGTTAATTGACAGCATGCCAGGGCAGATTGCAGAGGTCTTGAAAAAGAAGGGTCAGCACTGCAAATATTGACTGATTGCTTCAACTTCATGTGATTGTCAATAAAAGCCTTTGACACTTATGAAATGCTTGTAATTATACTTCAGTATTCCATAGTAACATCTGACAAAAATATCTAAAGACACTGAAGCAGTAGACTTCTGAAAATTAATATTTGTGTCATTCTCAAAACTTTTGGCCACGACTGTATATGTATGAATACCTTTAAATAAAAGGTGACATTCTGTACTGTCACCTAATATGAAACATTCGATCTCAAATCCAAAATGCTGGAGCATAGCACCACATTTAAAACTGTAAGCTTCACTGTCCAAACATATATGGTGTGGACTATGTGTGTCTGGTAAACACATGTGGATCTAGTGAACAGTTATCACTTGTTGACCAACTACAGGAATACTGACCTCAGAGTCTCCAGTTTACAGTGGGGATTATCCAGTCCAGCAGAGAGCAGCTTCACTCCTGAATCCTTCAGGTCATTGTTACTCAGGTCCAGCTCTCTCAGGTGTGAGGGGTTTGACTCCAGAGCTGAGACCAGAGAAGCACAGCCTTCCTCTGTGACTCCACAGCCTGACAGCCTGCAAAGAGTCAAATCATATTAAAATCACACTGCTATGCTTTGGTGGTGAAAATAGAAGCAGTATATTTTTATTAACATATTCAGATACATCAGTCTCCTGAAACCTTCCATATCTATTCATAAATTAATGTATCATTATTAGAAATGACAAATTATCAAAGTTTTGCCTGCAGATAGAAACATGTATAATACAAATATTTGAGTAGACTGACCAGACCAGTTTAAAAGCAGTATCAGTCAAAAGACAGACAGTGAGGTATCAGATTTAGATTGTATTGAGTATACAGTCCACACCATATCTATTTTGACAGTGAAGATAACAATTTAAATGTGGTTCTAAACTCCAACATTTTGGATTTCAGATCAAATGTTTCATGTGAGGTGACAGTATATAATGTCACCTTTTATTTGAGGATATTTTAATTCATATCTGTTTCACCATTTAGACAAATAAAAGCACTTTATGTATCTAGTCCCCCCATTTGAAGAAGTCATAAGTATTCTGACCAAATCACTCATAGTGTATTAAAATAGTCAAACGTTTAGTATTTGGTCCCATATTCCTTTAATGCAACAACTACATCAAGCTTGTGACTCAAAGTCGTGTGTTGCATTTGCAGTTTGTTTTGGTTGTGTTTTGGGTTATGTTTTGCACAATATTAAAATGGTGGATGTTTTCTGTCTAAGTGAGAAGATACATGCTGGAGCATAGCACCAAATTTAAAACTTTAAGCTTCACTGTCCAAACACATATGGTGTGGACTATGTGTGTCTGGTAAACACATGTGGATCTGGTGAACAGTTATCACTTGTTGACCAACTACAGGAATACTGACCTCAGAGTCTCCAGTTTACAGTGGGGATTCCCCAGTCCAGCAGAGAGCAGCTCCACTCCTGAATCCTTCAGGTCATTGTTACTCAGGTCCAGCTCTCTCAGGTGTGAGGGGTTTGAACTGAGAACTGAGACCAGAGAAGCACAGCCTTCCTCTGTGACTAGACAGCCTGACAGCCTGCAAAGAGTCAAATCATATTAAAACCACACTGATATTCTTTGGTGGTGAAAATAGTGGCAGTATATTTCTTCAACATATTCAGATATATCAGTGTCCTGAAACCTTCCATATCTATTCAGAAATTAATGTATCATATTATAAATTACAAATTATCAACGTTTTGCCTGCAGATAGAAACATGTATAGTACAAATATTTGAGTAGACTGACCAGACCAGTTTAAAAGCAGTATCAGTCAAAAGACAGACAGTGAGTTATCAGATTTAGATTGTATTGAGTATACAGTCCACACCATATCTATTTTGACAGTGAAGATAACATTTTAAATGTGGCTCTATACTCCAACATTTTGGATTTGAGATCAAATGTTTCATTTGAGGTGACAGTATAAAATGTCACCTTTTATTTGAGGATATTTTCATACATATCTGTTTCAAAACATTGCCACAAAAGGACCAGCTGACATCATGTCAGTGATTCTCTCGGTAACACAGGTGTGAGTGTTGACGAGGACAAGGCTGGAGATCACTCTGTCATGCTGATTGAGTTTGAATAACAGACTGGAAGCTTCAAAAGGAGGGTGGTGCTTGGAATCATTGTTCTTACTCTGTCAACCATGGTTACCTGCAAGGAAACACGTGTCGTCATCATTGCTTTGCACAAAAAGGGCTTCACAGGCAAGGATATTGCTACCAGTAAGATTGCACCTAAATCAACCATTTATTGGATCATCAAGAACTTCAAGGAGAGCGGTTCAATTGTTGTGAAGAAGGCTTCAGGGCGCCCAAGAAAGTCCAGCAAACGCCAGGACCGTCTCCTAAAGTTGATTCAGCTGCGGGATCGGGGCACCACCAGTACAGAGCTTGCTCAGGAATGGCAGCAGGCAGGTGTGAGTTTTTCGGAGGATGGCCTGGTGTCAAGAAGGGCAGCAAAGAAGCCACTTCTCTCCAGGAAAAACATCAGGGACAGACTGATATTCTGAAAAAGGTACAGGGATTGGATTGCTGAGGACTGGGGTAAAGTCATTTTCTCTGATGAATCCCCTTTCCGATTGTTTGGGGCATCCGGAAAAAAGCTTGTCCAGAGAAGGCAAGGTGAGCGTTACCATCAGTCCTGTGTCATGCCAACAGTAAAGCATCCTGAGACCATTCATGTGTGGGGTTGCTTCTCAGCCAAGGGAGTGGGCTCACTCACAATTTTGCCTAAGAACACAGCCATGAATAAAGAATGGTACCAACACATCCTCCGAGAGCAACTTCTCCCAACCAGTCAGGAACAGTTTGGTGACGAACAATGCCTTTTCCAGCATGATGGAGCACCTTGCCATAAGGCAAAAGTGATAACTAAGTGGCTCTGGGAACAAAACATCGATATTTTGGGTCCATGGCCAGGAAACTCCCCAGACCTTAATCCCATTGAGAACTTGTGGTCAATCCTCAAGAGGCAGGTGGACAAACAAAAACCCACAAATTCTGACAAACTCCAAGCATTGATTATGCAAGAATGGGCTGCCATCAGTCAGGATGTGGCCCAGAAGTTAATTGACAGCATGCCAGGGCAGATTGCAGAGGTCTTGAAAAAGAAGGGTCAGCACTGCAAATATTGACTGATTGCTTCAACTTCATGTGATTGTCAATAAAAGCCTTTGACACTTATGAAATGCTTGTAATTATACTTCAGTATTCCATAGTAACATCTGACAAAAATATCTAAAGACACTGAAGCAGTAGACTTCTGAAAATTAATATTTGTGTCATTCTCAAAACTTTTGGCCACGACTGTATATGTATGAATACCTTTAAATAAAAGGTGACATTCTGTACTGTCACCTAATATGAAACATTCGATCTCAAATCCAAAATGCTGGAGCATAGCACCACATTTAAAACTGTAAGCTTCACTGTCCAAACATATATGGTGTGGACTATGTGTGTCTGGTAAACACATGTGGATCTAGTGAACAGTTATCACTTGTTGACCAACTACAGGAATACTGACCTCAGAGTCTCCAGTTTACAGTGGGGATTATCCAGTCCAGCAGAGAGCAGCTTCACTCCTGAATCCTTCAGGTCATTGTTACTCAGGTCCAGCTCTCTCAGGTGTGAGGGGTTTGACTCCAGAGCTGAGACCAGAGAAGCACAGCCTTCCTCTGTGACTCCACAGCCTGACAGCCTGCAAAGAGTCAAATCATATTAAAATCACACTGCTATGCTTTGGTGGTGAAAATAGAAGCAGTATATTTTTATTAACATATTCAGATACATCAGTCTCCTGAAACCTTCCATATCTATTCATAAATTAATGTATCATTATTAGAAATGACAAATTATCAAAGTTTTGCCTGCAGATAGAAACATGTATAATACAAATATTTGAGTAGACTGACCAGACCAGTTTAAAAGCAGTATCAGTCAAAAGACAGACAGTGAGGTATCAGATTTAGATTGTATTGAGTATACAGTCCACACCATATCTATTTTGACAGTGAAGATAACAATTTAAATGTGGTTCTAAACTCCAACATTTTGGATTTCAGATCAAATGTTTCATGTGAGGTGACAGTATATAATGTCACCTTTTATTTGAGGATATTTTAATTCATATCTGTTTCACCATTTAGACAAATAAAAGCACTTTATGTATCTAGTCCCCCCATTTGAAGAAGTCATAAGTATTCTGACCAAATCACTCATAGTGTATTAAAATAGTCAAACGTTTAGTATTTGGTCCCATATTCCTTTAATGCAACAACTACATCAAGCTTGTGACTCAAAGTCGTGTGTTGCATTTGCAGTTTGTTTTGGTTGTGTTTTGGGTTATGTTTTGCACAATATTAAAATGGTGGATGTTTTCTGTCTAAGTGAGAAGATACATGCTGGAGCATAGCACCAAATTTAAAACTTTAAGCTTCACTGTCCAAACACATATGGTGTGGACTATGTGTGTCTGGTAAACACATGTGGATCTGGTGAACAGTTATCACTTGTTGACCAACTACAGGAATACTGACCTCAGAGTCTCCAGTTTACAGTGGGGATTCCCCAGTCCAGCAGAGAGCAGCTCCACTCCTGAATCCTTCAGGTCATTGTTACTCAGGTCCAGCTCTCTCAGGTGTGAGGGGTTTGAACTGAGAACTGAGACCAGAGAAGCACAGCCTTCCTCTGTGACTAGACAGCCTGACAGCCTGCAAAGAGTCAAATCATATTAAAACCACACTGATATTCTTTGGTGGTGAAAATAGTGGCAGTATATTTCTTCAACATATTCAGATATATCAGTGTCCTGAAACCTTCCATATCTATTCAGAAATTAATGTATCATATTATAAATTACAAATTATCAACGTTTTGCCTGCAGATAGAAACATGTATAGTACAAATATTTGAGTAGACTGACCAGACCAGTTTAAAAGCAGTATCAGTCAAAAGACAGACAGTGAGTTATCAGATTTAGATTGTATTGAGTATACAGTCCACACCATATCTATTTTGACAGTGAAGATAACATTTTAAATGTGGCTCTATACTCCAACATTTTGGATTTGAGATCAAATGTTTCATTTGAGGTGACAGTATAAAATGTCACCTTTTATTTGAGGATATTTTCATACATATCTGTTTCACGTTTAAAAATGAAAGCACTTTATGTATCTAGTCCCCCTATTTGAAGAAGTCATAAGTATTTTGACCAATTCATTTATAGTGTGTTAAAGTAGTCAAAAGATTAGTGTTTGGTTGTAAACTAGTTGGTTGCATTTCCAGTTTGTTTTGGTTGTGTTTTGCCCAATAATAAAATGGTGGATGATGACTGGATAATTTTCTGTCTAAGTGAGTAGATAACATGTTTATAAACACTAAATTAATCCTGATGATAAAATGATTAATACAAATCATGAATGAATCATCAATAATAATGAGTGAGAAAGTTACAGAGGCTACAACAAAACATGCTAACCTCTCACCATTACCAATAACAGAGGCTACAACAAAACAAGCTAACCTCTCACCATTACCAACAACAGAGGCTACAACAAAACATGCTAACCTCTCACCATTACCAATAACAGAGGATAGAACAAAACATGCTAACCTCACCATTACCAATAACAGAGACTACAACAAAACATGCTAACCTCTCACCATTACCAATAACAGAGACTACAACAAAACATTCTAACCTCTCACCATTACCAATAACAGAGGATACAACAAAACATGCTAACCTCTCACCATTACCAATAACAGAGGATACAACAAAACATGCTAACCTCTCACCATTACCAATAACAGAGGCTACAACAAAACATGCTAACCTCTCACCATTACCAATAACAGAGGATACAACAAAACATGCTAACCTCTCACCATTACCAATAACAGAGGCTACAACAAAACATGCTAACCTCTCACCATTACCAATAACAGAGGCTATAACAAAACATGCTAACCTCTCACCATTACCAATAACAGAGGCTACAACAAAACATGCTAACCTCTCACCATTACCAATAACAGAGGCTACAACAAAACATGCTAACCTCTCACCATTAACAATAACAGAGGGGGTTTGATCTTTGTTAGTAGAATCACAAGCCTCACTGCAGGTGTCAGGAATCCCGCTTCCTGAGTCTGTTTCTGCCTGAGCTGACTGTTTTCTGTTTGGAGTCTAAGGGTGCGTTCAGAAACCTATCTGGTTGCCAGGCGACGAAGTTAGGCGGGAGATCTAGTGATTACCCTACACCTGCATCTCATCAACCTTCTGCACACCTGGTCCTGATCATCACCTCTTCATAAGCCCTGAGCTGACATCCATTCCCTGCTGGATCGTTAGCAACGAACAGCCTCATGTTTCCTGAGCTAGTCTTGTTGTTTTGTTCTTGTTACTGGTTACTCCCCCCCCCCCCCCGTTTACTCTGTCTACAGTCATCCTCCCGGAACATTCAACTCCCTTGCCTGGCCGTCGGTGGATACAGTGACGTCATTGAATCCACCCATCTACTCTCATCAACTCACCTCCGCTGCCGCTCTGTCTCCTGGATCACTCAAATTACACATCAAGACTACCAATAAATACTCACCTTCATTTTACTCACCTTGTCCTGGTCTGCTTCTGGGTTCTGTCTTAGAGAAACGTGACAGCAGGCATGGAATATGGGACAACATGCTAAACTTATGACTACTTTAATACACTATAAGTAATATGTCCGAATAATTACGACTTTTTCAAATGGGAGAACTACATGCATAAAGTACTTTCATATCTGATAATACTGACCTCAGAGTCTCCAGTTTACAGTGGGGATTCCCTAGTCCAGCAGAGAGCAGCTTCACGCCTGAATCCTTCAGGTCATTGTTACTCAGGTCCAGCTCTCTCAGGTGTGAGGGGTTTGAACTGAAAACTGAGGCCAGAGAATCACAGGCTTCCTCTGTGACTAGACAGCCTGACAGCCTGCAAAGAGTCAAATCATATTAAAATCACACTGCTATTCTTTGGTGGTGAAAATAGTAGCAGTATATTTTTTCAACATATTTAGATATATCAGTGTCCTGAAACCTTCCATATCTATTCGTAAATTAAAGTATCATATTATAAATTACAAATTATCAAAGTTTTGCCTGCAGATAGAAACATGTATAGTACAAATATTTGAGTAGACTGACCAGACCAGTTTAAAAGCAGTATCAGTCAAAAGACAGACAGTGAGGTATCAGATTTAGATTGTATTGAGTATACAGTCCACAACATATCTATTTCGACAGTGAAGATAACATTTTAAATGTGGCTCTAAACTCCAACATTTTGGATTTCAGATCAAATGTTTCATATGAGGTGACAGTATATAATGTCACCTTTTATTTGAGGATATTTTCATACATATCTGTTTCACCATTTAGAAAAATGAAAGCACTTCATGCATCTAGTCCCCCTATTTAAAAAAGTCATATGTTTTCTGACCAATTCACTCATAGTGTATTAAATTAGTCAAAAGTTTATTATTTGGTCCCATATTCTTTGACTGCAATGACTACATCAAGCCTGTGACTACCATGATTGAGAAAGATCATGAATAATAATGAGTGAGAGAGTTACAGAGGCCACAACAAAACATGCTAACCTCTCACCATTACCAATAACAGAGGCTACAACAAAACATGCTAACCTCCCACCATTACCAATAACAGAGGTTACAACAAAACATGCTAACCTCTCACCATTACCAATAACAGAGGCTACAACAAAACATGCTAACCTCTCACCATTACCAATAACAGAGGCTACAACAAAACATGCTAACCTCTCACCATTACCAATAACAGAGGCTACAACAAAACATGCTAACCTCTCACCATTACCAATAACAGAGGTTACAACAAAACATGCTAACCTCTCACCATTACCAATAACAGAGGCTACAACAAAACATGCTAACCTCTCACCATTACCAATAACAGAGGCTACAACAAAATACTTGTTGACCAACTACAGGAATACTGACCTCAGAGTCTCCAGTCTGCAGTGTGGATCCTCCAGTCCAGCAGAGAGCAGCTCCACTCCTGAATCGTTCAGGTCATTGTTACTCAGATCCAGCTCTCTCAGGTGTGAGGGGTTTGAACTGAGAACTGAGGCCAACACTTTACAGGATGTGTTTCTGAGTTTACAGCCAGTGAGTCTGCCAACACAGAAGAAATACAATGACAGACAGGTTGTATTAAAATGATACGCTTAGCTTTCTCTGTTTACGCTGTTACCCATTTACAAATAATGTGTTGGGTTTGACCACAGATCTGAGACCAGAGAAGCACAGCCTTCCTCTGTGACTCCACAGCCTGACAGCCTGCAAAGAGTCAAATCATATTAAAATCACACTGCTATTCTTTGGTGGTGAAAATAGTGGCAGTATATTTCTTCAACATATTCAGATATATCAGTCATGAAACCTGCAATATCTATTTAGAAATTAATGTATCATATTATAAATTATCAACGTTTTGCCTGCAGATAGAAACATGTATAATACAAATATTTGAGTAGACTGACCAGACCAGTTTAAAAGCAGTATCAGTCAAAAGACAGACAGTGAGGTATCAGATTTAGATTGTATTGAGTATACAGTCCACACCATATCTATTTTGACAGTGAAGATAACATTTTAAATGTGGCTCTAAACTCCAACATTTTGGATTTCAGATCAAATGTTTCATATGAGGTGACAGTATATAATGTCACCTTTTATTTGAGGGTATTTTAATACATATCTGTTTCACCATTTAGAAAAATGAAAGCACTTTATGCATCTAGTCCCCTATTTAAAGAAGTCATATGTTTTCTGACCAATTCACTTAAACCTGTTAGGGCTAGGGGGCAGTATTGACACGGCTGGATAAAAAACGTACCCGATTTAATCTGGTTACTACTCCTGCCCAGTAACTAGAATATGCATATAATTATTGGCTTTGGATAGAAAACACCCTAAAGTTTCTAAAACTGTTTGAATGGTGTCTGTGAGTATAACAGAACTCCTATGGCAGGCCAAAACCTGAGAAGATTTCAAGCAGGAAGTGGCCTGTCTGAGAAGTAGTGTTTCATCTTGGCTCTTTTTATTGAAGACTCAGGATCTGTGCAATAACGTGACACTTCCTACGGCTTCCATAGGGTCTCAGAGCCCGGGAAAAAGTTGAACGATATCGAGGCAGGCTCTGGCTGAAACACTTTATCGCTTTTGGCAAGTGGCCACTCAGAGTACTATGGGCTTAGGCGCGTGCCCGCTTCGACCGAATGATTTCTTTTCCTTTGTCTGTTTAGCTAAAAGCAGATTCCCGGTCGGAATATTATCGCTTTTTTATGAGAAAAATGGCATAAAAATTGATTTTAAACAGCGGTTGACATGCTTCGAAGTACGGTAATGGAATATTTAGATTTTTTTTGTCACGAATTGCACCATGCTCGCTACCCTTATTTACCCTTTAGGATAGTGTCTAGAACGCACAAACAAAACGCCGCTGTTTGGATATAACGATGGATTATTTTGGACCAAACCAACATTTGGTATTGAAGTAGAAGTCCTGGGAGTGCATTCTGACGAAGACAACAAAGGTAATAACATTTTTCTTATAGTAAATCTGACTTTGATGAGTGCTAAACTTGCTGGGTGTCTAAATAGCTAGCCCTGTGATGCCGGGCTATCTACTGAGAATATTGTAAAATGTGCTTTCAACGAAAAGCTATTTTAAAATCGGACATATCGAGTGCATAGAGGAGTTCTGTATCTATAATTCTTAAAATAATTGTTATGCTTTTTGTGAACGTTTATCGTGAGTAATTTAGTAAATTCACCGGCAGTGTTCGGTGGGAATGCTAGTCACATGCTAGTCACTTGCTAATGTAAAAAGCTGGTTTTTGATATAAATATGAACTTGATTGAACAAAACATGCATGTATTGTATAACATAATGTCCTAGGGTTGTCATCTGATGAAGATCATCAAAGGTTAGTGCTACATTTACCTGTGGTTTGGGTTTATGTGACATTATATGCTAGCTTGAAAAATGGGTGTCTGATTATTTCTGGCTGGGTACTCTGCTGACATAATCTAATGTTTTGCTTTCGTTGTAAAACCTTTTTGAAATCGGACAGTGTGGTTAGATTAACGAGAGTCTTATCTTTAAATAGCTGTAAAATAGTCATATTTTTGAAAAATTGAAGTAATATCATATCTAAGGATTTGAATAACGCGCCACAGGATTCAACTGGCTGTTGAGTAGGTGGGACGCAAGCGTCCCACCTAGCCCATAGAGGTTAAAGTGTGTTAAATTAGTCAAAAGTTTAGTATTTGGTCCCATATTCTTTGACTGCAATGACTACATCAAGCCTGTGACTGCCATGATTGAGAAAGATCATGAATAATAATGAGTGAGAGAGTTACAGAGGCTGCAACAAAACATGCTAACCTCTCACCATTACCAATAACAGTGGCTACAACAAAACATGCTAACCTCTCACCATTACCAATAACAGAGGCTACAACAAAACATGCTAACCTCTCACCATTACCAATAACAGAGACTACAACAAAACATGCTAACCTCTCACCATTACCAATAACAGAGGCTACAACAAAACATGCTAACCTCTCACCATTAACAATAACAGAGACTACAACAAAACATGCTAACCTCTCACCATTACCAATAACAGAGGCTACAACAAAACATGCTAACCTCTCACCATTACCAATAACAGAGGCTACAACAAAACATGCTAACCTCTCAGCATTACCAATAACAGAGGCTACAACAAAACATGCTAACCTCTCACTTTTATCCCCAAATTAAAGGTGACATTCTGTACTGTCGCCTGATATGAAACATTCGATCTCAAATCCAAAATGCTGGAGCATAGCACCACATTTAAAACTGTAAGCTTCACTGTCCAAACACATATGGTGTGGACTATGTGTGCCTGGTAAACACATGTGGATCTGGTGAACAGTTATCACTTGTTGACCAACTACAGGAATACTGACCTCAGAGTCTCCAGTCTGCAGTGTGGATCCTCCAGTCCAGCAGAGAGCAGCTCCACTCCTGAATCCTTCAGGTCATTGTTACTCAGGTCCAGCTCTCTCAGGTGTGAGGGATTTGAACTGAGAACTGAGGCCAACACTTTACAGGATGTGTCTGTGAGTTTACAGCCAGTGAGTCTGCCAACACAGAAGAAATACAATGACAGACAGGTTGTATTAAAATTATACGCTTAGCTTTCCCTGTTTACGCTGTTACCCGTTTACAAATAATGTGTTGGGTTTGACCACAGAGCTGAGACCAGAGGAGCACAGCCTTCCTCTGTGACTAGACAGCCTGACAGCCTGCAGAGTCAAATCATATTAAAATCACACTGCTATTCTTTGGTGGTGAAAATAGTGGCAGTATATTTCTTCAACATATTCAGATACATCAGTGTCCTGAAACCTGCCATATCTACTCATAAATTAAAGTATCATATTATAAATTACAAATTATCAAAGTTTTGCCTGCAGATAGAAACATGTATAATACAAATATTTGAGTAGACTGACCAGACCAGTTTAAAAGCAGTATCAGTCAAAAGACAGACAGTGAGGTATCAGATTTAGATTGTATTGAGTATACAGTCCACACCATATCTATTTTGACAGTGAAGATAACATTTTAAATGTGGCTCTAAACTCCAACATTTTGGATTTCAGATCAAATGTTTCATATGAGGTGACAGTATATAATGTCACCTTTTATTTGAGGATATTTTCATACATATCTGTTTCACCGTTTAGAAAAATGAAAGCAGTTTATGTATCTAATCCCCCTATTTAAAGAAGTCATATGTTTTCATATGTTTTCTGACCAATTCACTTAAAGTGTATTAAATTAGTCAAAAGTTTAGTATTTGGTCCCATATTCTTTGACTGCAATGACTACATCAAGCCTGTGACTGCCATGATTGAGAAAGATCATGAATAATAATGAGTGAGAGACTTACAGAGGCTACAACAAAACATGCTAACCTCTCACCATTACCAATAACAGAGACTACAACAAAACATGCTAACCTCTCACCATTACCAATAACAGAGACTACAACTAAACAGCTAACCTCTCACCATTACCAATAACAGAGGCTACAACAAAACATGCTAACCTCTCACCATTACCAATAACAGAGGCTACAACAAAACATGCTAACCTCTCAGCATTACCAATAACAGAGGCTACAACAAAACATGCTAACCTCTCACCATTACCAATAACAGAGGCTACAACAAAACATGCTAACCTCTCAGCATTACCAATAACAGAGGCTACAACAAAACATGCTAACCTTTCACCATTACCAATAACAGTGGATACAACAAAACATGCTAACCTCTCACCATTACCAATAACAGAGGCTACAACAAAATATGCTAACCTCTCACCATTACCAAAAACAGAGGCTACAACAAAACATGCTAAACTCACCATTACCAATGTATTTATTTATAAGCACCTCACATTGTGCTTACTCACGACTTGATAGATATTCCCTCAGCGAAGTATGGCAGTTCCATGCAGGTTTCCTCACCAAGTCCATGGCAGCACAGCTACCCATGCAGACAGTACTCCTTAGTAACCGATATCCCCATGGCAACACGAACTCGTTAAGCTTCCCAAGCAATTCTCTCCCGGTGTCACACGATGCTAGGCTAACCTCTAGCTGGCTAATACCTCCACAACGAGACGGTAGCTTCAGTCGTTACTAAGTTTTAACTAAATTATAACAACTCTTTTATTAAATAAAACATGTATTTCCCTTCATGTCTTAGTAGCTATGGGTTTTGTTGTAGTTCTGTCGTCTTCTTTTATAATTTTTCTTCACCAACCGTCCTGAGGTAAAACGTCCATCCTTTCATCAACGTCTTTTTCCCTCCCGTTAACCAGGTCAACTCCCATTGGCCACAACTTAACAAGCGACCTTATTGGTCAAAACGTAAACTTCAAAGTAAAACAAACTATTCACTTATACATTAAATAAATATTTCTTCAAAAAGCATAATGCATTAACAACATTACAGTTTAGGAGCAATTCAATCATCTTTTAAATATAATACCAATTCATTATAACAAATAAACTCAATACTTGGTTCAAACAAGGGTATTACACAAACATACAGTCAATAATACAGTAGAAAAATAAGTCTATATACAAGGTGAGCAAATGAAGTGAAATAAGGGAGGTAAAGGCAAAAAAAGTCCATAGTGGTAAAGTAAATACAATATAGCAAGTAAAACACTGGAATGGTAGATATGCAGTGGAAGAAAGTGCAAAGTAGAAATAATGGGGAGCAAAGGAGCTAAATAAATAAATACAGTAGGGGAAGAGGTAGTTGGGCTAAATTATAGATGGGCTATGTACAGGTGCAGTAATCTGTGAGCTGCTCTGACAGCTGGTGCTTAAAGCTAGTGAGGGAGATAAGTGTTTCCAGTTTTAGAGATTTTTGTAGTTCGTTCCAGTCATTGGCAGCAGAGAACTGGAAGAAGAGGCGGCCGAAGGAGGAATTGGCTTTGGGAGTGACCAGAGAGATATACCTGCTGGAGCGCGTGCTACAAGTGGGTGCTGCTATGGTGACCAGCGAGCTGAGATAAGGGGGGACTTTACCTAGCAGGGTCTTGTAGATGACCTGGAGCCAGTGGGTTTAGCGACGAGTATGAAGCGAGGGCCAGACAACGAGACCGTACAGGTCGCAGTGGTGGGTAGTACAGTGGGGGAAAGTATTTGATCCCCTGCTGATTTTGTACGTTTGCCCACTGACAAAGAAATAATCAGTCTATAATTTTAATGGTAGGTTTATTTGAACAGTGAGAGACAGAATAACAGCAAAAAAATCAAGAAAAACGCATGTTAAAAATGTTATACAATTATTTGCATTTTAATGAGGGAAATAAGTATTTGACCCCTCTGCAAAACATGACTTCGTACTTGGTGGCAAAACCCTTGTTGGCAATCAGAGGTCAGACGTTTCTTGTAGTTGGCCACCAGGTTTGCACACATCTCAGGAGGGATTTTGTCCCACTCCTCTTTGCAGATCTTCTCCAAGTCATTAAGGTTTCGAGGCTGAGGTTTGGCAACTCGAACCTTCAGCTCCCTCCACAGATTTTCTATGGGATTAAGGTCTGGAGACTGGCTCGGCCACTCCAGGACCTTAATGTGCTTCTTCTTGAGCCAGTCCTTTGTTGCCTTGGCCGTGTGTTTTGGGTCATTGTCATGCTGGAATATCCATCCACGACCCATTTTCAATGCCCTGGCTGAGGGAAGGAGGTTCTTACCCAAGATTTGATGGTACATGGCCCCGTCCATCGTCCCTTTGATGCAGTGAAGTTGTCCTGTCCCCTTAGCAGAAAAACACCCCCTTAGCATAATGTTTCCACCTCCATGTTTGACGGTGGAGATGGTGTTCTTGGGGTCATAGGCAGCATTCCTCCTCCTCCAAACACGGCGAGTTGAGTTGATGTCAAAGAGCTCCATTTTGGTCTCATCTGACCACAACACTTTCACCAGTTGTCCTCTGAGTCATTCAGATGTTCATTGGCAAACTTCAGACGGGCATGTATATGTATTCTTGAGCAGGGGGACCTTGCGGGCGCTGCAGGATTTCAGTCCTTCACGGCGTAGTGTGTTACCAATTGTTTTCTTGGTGACTATGGTCCCAGCTGCCTTGAGATCATTGACAAGATCCTCCCGTGTAGTTCTGGGCTGATTCCTCACCGTTCTCATGATCATTGCAACTCCACCAGGTGAGATCTTGCATGGAGCCCCAGGCCGAGGGATATTGACAGTTCTTTTGGGTTTCTTCCATTTGCGAATAATCGCACCAAATGTTGTCACCTTCTCACCAAGCTGCTTGGCGATGGTCGTGTAGCCCATTCCAGCCTTGTGTAGGTCTACAATCTTGTCCCTGACATCCTTGGAGAGCTCTTTGGTCTTGGCCATTGTGGAGAGTTTGGAATCTGATTGATTGATTGCTTCTGTGGACAGGTGTCTTTTTTACAAGTAACAAGTTGCGGTTAGGAGCACTCCCTTTAAGAGTGTGCTCCTAATCTCAGCTCGTTACCTGTATAAAAGACACCTGGGAGCCAGAAATCTTTCTGATTGAGAGGGGGTCAAATACTTATTTCCCTCATTAAAATGCAAATCAATGTATAACATTTCTGACATGAGTTTTTCTGGATGTTTTTGTTGTTATTCTGTCTCTCACTGTTCAAGTAAACCATTAAAATTATAGACTGATCCTTTCTTTGTCAGTGGGCAAACGTACAAAATCAGCAGGGGATCAAATGCTTTTTTCCCCCACTGTATATGGGGCTTTGGTGACAAAACGGATTGCACTGTGATAGACTGCATCCAATTTATTGAGTAGGGTATTGGAGGCTATTTTGTAAATGACATCGCCGAAGTCGAGGATCGGTAGGATGGTCAGTTTTACGAGGGTATGTTTGGCAGCATGAGTGAAGGATGCTATGTTGCGAAATAGGAAGCCAATTCTAGATTTAACTTTGGATTGGAGATGCTTATAGTGAGTCTGGAAGGAGAGTTTACAGTCTAACCAGACACCCAGGTATTTGTAGTTGTCCACATATTCTAAGTCAGAACCGTCCAGAGTAGTGATGCTGGACAGGCGGGCAGGTGCAGGCAGCAATAGGTTGAAGAGCATGCATATAGTTTTACTTGTATTTAAGAGCAGTTGGAGGCCACGGAAGGAGAGTTGTATGGCATTGAAGCTCGTCTGGAGGTTAGTTAACACAGTGTCCAAAGAAGGGCCAGAAGTATACAGAATAACACCAATAACAGAGGGGGTCTGATCTTTGTGCCTCTGTAAATTTCTCATTCATCATCATTATTCATTCATGATTATTCATAATCATGGTAGCATCCACATGAATGTAGAAGTGTTCAGAAACATCTTCTATTCTTACTGACAATACAAGTGAAGTGACTCCAAAATGACAGGACATTATTCACCATTCAGTTTCTATTAGGAAAAACATCATCCAAAACACAACCAAAACAAACTGAAAAATGAATTCAACAAGTTAGTAGAATCACAAGCTTGATGTAATCACTGCAGGCATGGAATATGGGACTAAATACTAAACTTATGGCTACTTTAATACAATATAAGTGAATTTGTCCGAATATGTCCAACTTTTTCAAATGGGAGAACTAAATACATAAAGTGCTTTCCTTTCTTAACAGTAACACAGCTATGTATGAAAATACCCTCAAATAAAAGGTGACATTCTGTACTGTCACCTAATATGAAACATTATATCTCAAATCCAATATGCTGGAGCATAGCACCACATTTAAAACTGTAAGCTTCACTGTCCAAACACATATGGTGTGGACTTTGTTTGTCTGGTAAACACATGTGGATCTGGTGAACAGTTATCACTTGTTGACCAACTACAGGAATACTGACCTCAGAGTCTCCAGTTTACAGTGGGGATTCCCCAGTCCAGCAGAGACCAGCTTCACGCCTGAATCCTTCAGGTCATTGTTACTCAGGTCCAGCTCTCTCAGGTGTGAGGGGTTTGACCTCAGAGCTGAGACCAGAGAATCACAGCCTTCCTCTGTGACTCCACAGCCTGACAGCCTGCAAAGAGTCAAATCATATTAAAATCACACTGCTATGCTTTGGTGGTGAAAATAGTGGCAGTATCATTTTTCAACATATTCAGATATCAGTGTCCTGAAACCTTTCATATCTATTCGTAAATGAATGTATCATCATTAAAAATGACAAATTATCAAAGTTTTGCCTGCAGATAGAAACATGTATAATACAAATATTTGAGTAGACTGACCAGACCAGTTTAAAAGCAGTATCAGTCAGAAGACAGACAGTGAGGTATCAGATTTAGATTGTATTGAGTATACAGTCCACACATATCTATTTTGACAGTGAAGATAACATTTTAAATGTGGCTCTAAACTCCAACATTTTGGATTTCACATCAAATGTTTCATATGAGGTGACAGTATATAATGTCACCTTTTATTTGAGGGTATTTTAATACATACAGTTGAAGTCAGAAGTTTACATACACCTTAGCCAAATACATTTAAACTCCATTTTTACAATTCCTGACATTTAATCCTAGTAAAAGTCCCCTGTCTTAGGTCAGTTAGGATCACCACTTTATTTTAAGAATGTGAAATGTCAGAATAATAGTAGAGAATGATTTATTTCAGGTTTTATTTCTTTCATCACATTCCCAGTGGGTCAGAAGTTTACATACACTCAATTAGTATTTGGTAGCATTGCCTTTAAATGGTTTAACTTGGGTTAAACGTTTCGGGTAGCCTTCTACAAGCTTCCCACAATAAGTTGGGTGAATTTTGGCCCATTCCTCCTGAAAGAGCTGGTGTAACTGAGTCAGGTTTGTAGGCCTCTTGCTCGCACACGCTTTTTCAGTTCTGCCCACAAATTTTCTATAGGATTGAGGTCAAGGTTTTGTGATGGCCACTCCAATACCTTGACTTTGTTGTCCTTAATCCATTTTGCCACAAATTTGGAAGTATGCTTGGGGTCATTTTCCATTTGGAAGACCCATTTGTGACCAAGCTTTAACTTCCTGACTGATGTCTTGAGATGTTGCTTCAATATATCCACGTAATTTTCCGCCCTCATGATGCCATCTATTTTGTGAAGTGCACCAGTCCCTCCTGCAGCAAAACACCCCCACAACATGATGCTGCCACCCCCGGGCTTCACGGTTGGGATGGTGTTCTTTGGCTTGCAAGCCTCCCCCTTTTTCCTCCAAACATAACGATGTTCATTATGGCCAAACAGTTCTTGTATTGTTTCATCTGACCAGAGGACATTTCTCCAAAAAGTACGATCTTTGTCCCCATGTGCAGTTGCAAACCGTAGTCTGGCTTTTTTTATGGTGGTTTGGGAGCAGTGGCTTCTTCCTTGCTGAGCAACCTTTCAGATTATGTCGATATAGGACTCATTTTACTGTGGATATAGATACTTTTGTACCTGTTTCCTCCAACATCTTCACAAGGTCCTTTGCTGTTGTTCTGGGATTGATTTGCACCAAAGTAAGTTAATCTCTAGGAGACAGAACGCGTCTCCTTCCTGAGCGGAATGGCGGCTGTGTGGTCCCATGGTGTTTAGACTTGCGTACTATTGTTTGAACAGATGAACGTGTTACCTTCAGGCGTTTGGAAATTGTTCCCAAGGATGAACCATACTTGTCGAGGTCTACAATTTTTTTTCTGAGATCTTGGCTGATTTCTTTTCATTTTCCCATGATGTCAAGCAAAGAGGCACTGAGTTTGAAGGTAGTCCTTGAAATACATCCAAATGATGTCAATTAGCCTACCAGATGCTTCTAAAGCCATAACATGATTTTCTGGAATTTTCCAAGCTGTTTAAAGGCACAGTCAACTTAGTGTATGTAAACTTCTGACCCACTGGAATTGTGATACAGTGAATTATAAGTGAAATAATCTGACTGTAAACAATTGTTTCAAAAATTACTTGTGTCATGCACAAAGTAGATGTCCTAACCGACTTGCCAAAACTATATAGTTTGTTAACAAGAAATTTGTGGAGAGGTTCAAAAACACGTTTTAATGACTCCAACCTAAGTGTATGTACACATCCGACTTCAACTGTATGTGATTGACGATTAAAAATTCAATTCTCATGATGCCATGATTAAGAACAATCATGAATAAATCATGAATCAGAATGAGTGAGAAAGTTACAGAGGCCACAACAGAACATGCTAACCTCCCACCATTACCAATAACAGAGGATACAACAAAACATGCTAACCTCTCACCATTACCAATAACAGAGGCTACAACAAAACATGCTAACCTCTCACCATTACCAATAACAGAGGCTACAACAAAACATGCTAACCTCTCACCATTACCAATACCAGAGGCTACAACAAAACATGCTAACCTCTCACCATTACCAATACCAGAGGGGGTATGATCCTTGTGCCGCTTTAACTTTCTCATTCATCATCATTCTCGATTCATTCTTATTCTTACTGACAATACAAGTAAAGTGACTCCAAAATGACAGGACATTATTCACCAATCTGTTTCTATTAGGAAAAACATAATCCAAAATACAATCAAAACAAACTGCAAATGAATTCAACAAGTTTGTAGAATCACAAGCTTGATGTAATCACTGGAGGCATATAACATGGGACTAAATACTAAACTTATGACTACTTTAATACAATATAAGTGAATTTGTCCAAATATGTTCAACTTTTTCAAATGGGAGAACTAAATACATAAAGTGCTTTCCTTTCTTAAAACCTGTTAGGGCTAGGGGGCAGCATTGACACGGCTGGATAAAAAACATACCCGATTTAATCTGGTTACCACTCCTACTCAGTAACTAGAATATGCATATACTTATTACATATGGATAGAAAACACCCTAAATTTTCTAAAACTGTTTGAATGGTGTCTGTGAGTATAACAGAACTCAAATGGCAGGTCAAAACCTGAGAGATTCCTTTACAGGAAGTGGCCTGTCTGACCATTTCTGGAACTTCTTTGCCATCTCTATCATTTACTAAGGATCTCTGCTCTAACGTGACACTTCCTACGTCGTCCATAGGCTCTCATAGCCCGGGAAAAAAGAGAATGTCGTCATTCCAGCCCCAGGCTGAAACACATTATCGCCTTTCTCAAGTGGCCCATCAAGAGACACTAGCTTATGCGCGTGACCCCGACCGCCCCCGCCTTTGGGATTTTTTCCTCTGTTTGCCGAAAAGGAGATTCCCTGTCGGAATTTTACCGCTTTTCTACGAGAAAAATGACGTAAAAATTGATTTTAAACAGCGGTTGACATGCTTCGACGTACGGCAATTGAATACTTTGAATTTTATTGTCAGGAATTGCGCCAAGCGCGCGACACTTCTTTACTATTTCGGATAGTGTCTGGAACGCACGAACAAAACGCCGCTATTCGGATATAACGATGGATTATTTTGGACCAAACCAACATTTGTTATTGAAGTAGACGTCCTGGGTGTGCATTCTGACGAAGACAACAAAAGGTAATGACATTTTTATAATAGTAAATATGATTATGGTGAGTGCTAAACTTGCCGGGTGTCTAAATAGCGAGCCCGTGATGCCTGGGCTATATACTTAGAATATTGCAAAATGTGCTTTCACCAAAAAGCTATTTTAAAATCGGACATATCGAGTGCATAGAGGAGGTCTGTATCTATAATTCTTAAAATAATTGTTATGCTTTTTGTGAACGTTTATCGTGAGTAATTTAGTAAAATGTTAGCGAATTCCCCGTAAGTTTGCGGGGGGTATGCTAGTTCTGAACGTCACATGCTAATGTAAAAAGCTGGTTTTTGATATAAATATGAACTTGATTGAACAAAACATGCATGTATTGTATAACATAATGTCCTAGGGTTGTCATCTGATGAAGATCATTAAAGGTGAGTGCTGCATTTAGCTGTCTTCTGGGTTTTGGTGACATTATATGCTGGCTTGAAAAATGGGTGTCTGATTATTTCTGGCTTGGTACTCTGCTGACATAATCTAATGTTTTGCTTTCGTTGTAAAGCCTTTTTGAAATCGGACAGTGTGGTTAGATTAACGAGAGTCTTATCTTTAAATGGCTGTAAAATAGTCATATGTTTGAGAAATTGAAGTAATAGGATTTTGAAGATTTTGAAAATCGCGCCACAGGCTGGCAGTGGATGTTACGTAGGTGGGACGAATTCGTCCCGCCGGTCCCATCAGTAACACAGCTATGTATGAAAATACCCTCAAATAAAAGGTGACATTCTGTACTGTCACCTAATATGAAACATTCTATCTCAAATCAAAAATGCTGGAGCATAGCACCACATTTAAAACTGTAAGCTTCACTGTCCAAACACATATGGTGTGGACTATGTGTGTCTGGTAAACACATGTGGATCTGGTGAACAGTTATCACTTGTTGACCAACTACAGGAATACTGACCTCAGAGTCTCCAGTTTACAGTGGGGATTCCCCAGCCCAGCAGAGAGCAGCTTCACTCCTGAATCCTTCAGGTCATTGTTACTCAGGTCCAGCTCTCTCAGGTGTGAGGGGTTTGACCTCAGAGCTGAGACCAGAGAATCACAGCCTTCCTCTGTGACTCCACAGCCTGACAGCCTGCAAAGAGTCAAATCATATTAAAATCACACTGCTATGCTTTGGTGGTGAAAATAGTGGCAGTATCATTTTTCAACATATTCAGATATCAGTGTCCTGAAACCTTCCATATCTATTCGTAAATGAATGTATCATCATTAAAAATGACAAATTATCAAAGTTTTGCCTGCAGATAGAAACATGTATAATACAAATATTTGAGTAGACTGATCAGACCAGTTTAAAAGCAGTATCAGTCAAAAGACAGACAGTGAGGTATCAGATTTAGATTGTATTGAGTATACAGTCCACACCATATCTATTTTGACAGTGAAGATAACATTTTAAATGTGGCTCTATACTCCAACATTTTGGATTTTAGATCAAATGTTTCATATGAGGTGACAGTATATAATGTCACCTTTTATTTGAGGGTATTTTAATACATACAGTTGAAGTCAGAAGTTTACATATACCTTAGCCAAATGCATTTAAACTCAATTTTTACAATTCCTGACATTTAATCCAAATAAAAATGCCCTGGCTTAGGTCAGTTAGGATCACCACTTTATTTTAAGAATGTGAAATGTCAGAATAATAGTAGAGGAATGATTAATTTCAGCTTTTATTTCTTTCATCACATTCCCAGTGGGTCAGAAGTTTACATACACTCAATTAGTATTTGGTAGCATTGCCTTTAAATGGTTTAACTTGGGTTAAACGTTTCGGGTAGCCTTCCACAAGCTTCCCACAATAAGTTGGGTGAATTTTGGCCCATTCCTCCTGACAGAGCTGGTGTAACTGAGTCAGGTTTGTAGGCCTCTTGCTCGCACACGCTTTTTCAGTTCTGCCCACAAATTTTCTATAGGATTGAGGTCAAGGTTTTGTGATGGCCACTCCAATACCTTGACTTTGTTGTCCTTAATCCATTTTGCCACAACTTTGGAAGTATGCTTGGGGTCATTGTCCATTTGGAAGACCCATTTGTGACCAAGCTTTAACTTCCTGACTGATGACTCGAGATGTTGCTTCAATATATCCACAATTTTCCTGCCTCATGATGCCATCTATTTTGTGAAGTGCGCCAGTCCCTCCTGCAGCAAAGCACCCCCACAACATGATGCTGCCACCGCCGTGCTTCACAGTTGGGATGGTATGATGGCTGTGTGGTCCCATGGTGTTTAGACTTGCGTACTATTGATTGAACGTGTTACCTTCAGGCGTTTGGAAATTGCTCCCAAGGATGAAGCAGACTTGTGGAGGTCTACAATTTTTTTTTCTGAGATTTTGGCTGATTCCTTTTCATTTTCCCATGATGTCAAGCAAAGAGGCACTGAGTTTGAAGGTAGGCCTTGAAATACATCCAAATTATGTCAATTAGTCTATCAGATGCTTCTAAAGCCATGACATAATTTTCTGGAATTTTCCAAGCTGTTTAAAGGCACAGTCAACTTAGTGTATGTAAACTTCTGACCCACTGGAATTGTGATACAGTGAAATATAAGTGAAATAATCTGTCTGTAATCAATTGTTTCAAAAATTACTTGTGTCATGCACAAAGTAGATGTCCTAACCGACTTGCCAAAACTATATAGTTTGTTAACAAGAAATTTGTGGAGAGGTTCAAAAACACGTTTTAATGACTCCAACCTAAGTCTATGTACACTTCCGACTTCAACTGTATGTGTTTCACCATTAAAAATTAAATTCTGATGATGCCATGATTAAGAAAAATCATGAATGAATCATGAATCTGAATGAGTGAGAAAGTTAAGAGGCTAAAACAAAACATGCTAACCTCTCACCATTACCAATAACAGAGGCTACAACAAAACATGCTAACCTCTCACCATTACCAATAGCAGAGGCTACAACAAAACATGCTAACCTCTCACCATTACCAATAGCAGAGGCTACAACAAAACATGCTAACCTCTCACCATTACCATTAACAGAGGCTACACCAAAACATGCTAACCTCTCACCATTACCAATAACAGAGGATACAACAAAACATGCTAACCTCTCACCATTACCAATAACAGAGACTACAACAAAACATACTAACCTCTCACCATTACCAATAAGAGAGGCTACAACAAAACATGCTAACCTCTCACCATTACCAATAAGAGAGGCTACAACAAAACATGCTAACCTCTCACATTACCAATAAGAGAGGCTACAACAAAACATGCTAACCTCTCACCATTACCAATAACAGAGGCTACAACAAAACAGCTAACATCTCACCATTACCAATTACAGAGGCTACAACAAAACATGCTAACCTCTCACCACTACCAATAACAGAGGCTACAACAAAACATGCTAACCTCTCACCATTTCCAATAACAGAGGCTACAACAAAACATGCTAACCTCTCACCATTACCAATAACAGAGGCTACAACAAAACATGCTAACCTCTCACCATTACCAATAACAGAGGCTACAACAAAACATGCTAACCTCTCACCACTACCAATAACAGAGGCTACAACAAACCATGCTAACCTCTCACCATTACCAATAACAGAGGCTACAAGAAAACATGCTAACCTCTCACCATTACCAATAACAGAGGCTACAACAAAACATGCTAACCTCTCACCATTACCAATAACAGAGGCTACAGCAAAACATGCTAACCTCTCACCATTACCAATAACAGAGGCTACAACAAAACATGCTAACCTCTCACCATTACCAATAACAGAGGGGGTATGATCCTTGTGCCTCTGTAACTTTCTCATTCCTCATCATTCTCGATTCATTCTTATTCTTACTGACAATACAAGTGAAGTGACTCCAAAATGACAGGACATTATTCACCAATCAGTTTCTATTAGTAAAAACATCATCCAAAATACAATCAAAACAAACTGCAAATGAATTCAACCAGTTTGTAGAATCACAAGCTTGATGTAATCACTGCAGGCATGGAATATGGGACCAAATACTAAACTTATGACTACTTTAATACAATATAAGTGAATTTGTCCAAATAATTAAGACTTCTTCAAATGGTAGAACTACAGTGCCTTGCAAAAGTATTCATCCCCCTTGGCGTTTTTCCCATTTTGTTACAACCTGTAATTTAAATTGATTTTATTTGGATTTCATGTAATGGACAAACACAAAATAGTCCAAATTGGTCAAGAGAAATAAAAAAAAATGACTTTAAAAATAAAGTTAAAAACAGAAAAGTGGTGCGTGCATATGTATTCACCCCCTTTGCTATGAAGCCCATAAATAATATCTGGTGCAACCAATTACCTTCAGAAGTCACATCATTAGTTAAATAAACTCCACATGTGTGCAATCTAAGTGTCACATGATCTGTCATATGATCTCAGTGTATATACACCTGTTCTGAAAGGCCCCAGAGTCTACAACACCACTAAGCAAGGGGCACCACCAAGCAAGCGGTACCATGAAGACCAAGGAGCTCTCCAAACAGGTCAGGGACAGAGTTGTGGAGAAGTACAGATCAGGGTTGGGCTATAAAAAAATATCTGAAACTTTTAACATCCCACGGAGCACTATTAAATCCGTTATTAAAAAATGGAAAGAATATGGCACCAAAACAAACCTGCCAAGAGAGGGCCGCCCACCAAAACTCACAGACCAGGCAAGGAGGGCATTAATCAGAGAGGCAACAAAGAGACCAAAGATAACCCTGAAGGAGCTGCAAAGCTCCACAGCGGAGATTGGAGTATCTGTCCATGGGACCACTTTAAGCCGTACACTCCACAGAGCTGGGCTTTACGGAAGAGTGGCCAGAAAAAAAGCCATTGCTTGAAGAAAAAAAATAAGCAGACACATTTGGTGTTCACCAAAAGGCATGTGGCAGACTCCCCAAACATATGGAAGAAGGTACTCTGGTTAGATGAGACTAAAATTGAGCTTTTTGGCCATCAATGAAAACGCTATGTCTGGTGCAAACCCAACACCTCTCATCACCCCGAGAAACTCATCCCCACAGTGAAGCATGGTGGTGGCAGCATCATGCTGTGGGTTTGTTTTTCATTGGCAGGGACTGGGAAACTGGTCAGAATTGAAGGAATGATGGATGGTGCTAGACACAGGGAAATCCTTGAGGGAAACCTGTTTCAGTCTTCCAGAGATTTGAGACTGCTAAAGCAACACTCGAGTGGTTTAAGGGGAAAAATGTAACTGTTTTGTAATGGCCTAGTCAAAGCCCAGACCTCAATCCAATTGAGAATCTGTGGTATGACTTACAGATTGCTGTACACCAGCAGAACCCATCCAACTTGAAGGAGCTGGAGCAGTTTTGCCTTGAAAAATGGGCGAAAATCCCAGTGGCTAGATGTGCCAAGCTTATAGAGACATTCCCCAAGAGACTTGCAGCTGTAATAGCTGCAAAAGGTGGCTCTATAAAGTATTGTCTTTGGGGGAGTGAATAGTTAAGCACGGTCAAGTTAAAATATTTTGCATCTTCAAAGTGGTAGGCATGTTTTGTAAATCATATGATACAAACCCCCAAAAATCAATTTTAATTCCAGGTTGTAAGGCAACAAAAAAAGGAAAAATGCCATGGGGGTGAATACTTTTGCAAGCCACTGTACATACATAAAATGGGAGAACTAGATACATAAAATGCTTTAATTTGTAAACGGTAAAACAGATACGAATAGTCTCAAATAAAAGGTGACATTCTGTACTGTCAACTAATATGAAACATTTGATCTCAAATCCAAAATGCTGGAGCACAGCACCAAATGTAAAACTGTAAGCTTCACTGTCCAAACACATATGGTGTGGACTATGTGTGCCTGGTAAACACATGTGGATCTGGTGAACAGTTACCACTTGTTGACCAACTACAGGAATACTGACCTCAGAGTCTCCAGTTTACTGTGGGGATTCCCCAGTACAGCAGAGAGCAGCTTCACTCCTGAATCCTTCAGGCCATTGTTACTCAGGTCCAGCTCTCTCAGGTGTGAGGGGTTTGACTCCAGAGCTGAGACCAGAGAAGCACAGCCTTCCTCTGTGACTCCACAGCCTGACAGCCTATCAAAGAGATCATCATGACTTCACAAACACACTGTTCATTTAACGAGTAGTGTAGAAGGACAACGGTAGATGCATTTGGTTTATTCTCTCAAACAACATATAGATTCATCTTCCGTCTCCTAGAATTGTATGGTCATAATGTTATATTAGATTGAATATCTGATTCAATATGTTATTCAATATAATATTATATACATATTATAATACATATTTTTTCTCTAAACTGAATATTGCTTCCTGATGATTAGTTCTTATATGTCATTTTATTTACTCACAGAGCAGCTCTGGAGGCTTTGACCACTGGCAGCAGCCTCAGAAGACCTTCCTCTGATCTGGAGTATTTCTTCAGGTCAAACACATCCAGCTCCTTTTCTGAAGTCAGCAACACAAAGACCAGAGCTGACCACTGTGCAGGTGACAGGTTGGGTTCTGAGAGACTTCCTGAGCTCAGGTAGCTTTGGATCTCCTCCACTAGAGAATGGTCATTCAGTTCATTCAGACAGTGGAACAGATTGATGCTCCTCTCTGGAGAGGGATTCTCCCTGATCTTCTCCTTGATGTACTTGACTGTCTCTTCATGGCTCTGTGAGCTGCTTCTTGTCTTTGTCAGTAGACCTCGTAAGTGCTTCTGATTGGACTCCAGTGAGAGTCCCAGAAGGAAGCGGAGGAACAGGTCCAGGTTTCCCATCTCACTTTGTAAGGCTTTATCCACAGCACTCTTGTAGACAGTAACTTCAGACTTGTCTCTGTACAGCAGAGAAAAGATACTGGAATTTGTTTGCTGTTTGTCCATGAGATTCTCATTGTTGTTGATGAATGAGAGGAACACATATACAGCAGCCAGAAACTCCTGAATGCTCAGATGAACGAAGCAGTACACCTTGTCCTGGTACAGCCCACATTCCTCTTTAAAGAGCTGTGTGCACAATCCTGAGTACACTGAGGCTTCATTGACATCAATGCCAGCCTCTTTCAGGTCTTCTTCATAGAAAATCAGATTGCCCTTCACTAGCTGTTGAAAAGCCAGTTTTCCCAGTGACAGAATGCTCTCTTTATTCCAGTGTGGATCTGTCTCTTCTTTCCCAAGATACTTTTCATTCTTCTGTTTGGTATGAAACACCACAAGGTGTGTGTACATCTCAGTCAGAGTCTTGGGCATCTCTTCTCTCTTATGTTTCAGCATGTGTTCGAGGACTGTTGCAGAAATCCAACAGAAGACTGGAATGTGGCACATGATGTGGAGGCTCCTTGATGTCTTTATGTGTGAGATGATTCTGCTGGCCAGCTCCTCATCACTGAATCTCTTTCTGAAGTACTCCTCCTTCTGTGGGTCATTGAACCCTCGTACCTCTGTCACCTGGTCAACACACCCTGAAGGGATCGTATTGGCTGCTGCAGGTCGGGTAGTTATCCAGAGGAGAGCAGAGGGAAGCAGATTTCCCTTGATGAGGTTTGTCAGCAGAACATCCACTGAGGTTGACTCTGTGACGTCCCAACAGATCTTGTTCTTCTGGAAGTCTAGGGGCAGTCGGCACTCATCCAGACCATCAAAGATGAACAGAACTTTGTACTTGTTGTAGATGGAGATTCTTGATTGTTTGGTTTCCATTGAGAAGTGATTGACAAGTTCAATCAAAGTGTGTTTGTCCCCTTTCATCAAATTCAGCTCCCGAAAAGGGATTGAAAACACAAATTGAACATCCTGATTGGCTTTTCCTTCAGCCCAGTCCAGAATGAACTTCTGCACAGAGACTGTTTTTCCAATGCCAGCGACTCCCTTTGTCAGCACAGTTCTGATAAGTTTGTCTTGTCCAGTTAAGGGTTTGAAGATGTCGTTACATTTGACTGCAGTCTCTGGTCTTGCTTGTTTCCTGGTTGTTGTCTCAATCTGTCTCAGCTCATGTTCATTATTGACCTCTCCTGTTCCACCCTCTGTGATGTAGAGCTCTGTGTAGATCTTATTGAGAAGTGTTGGGTTTCCTTGTTTAGCGATCCCCTCAAATACACATTGAAACTTCTTCTTTAGATTAGATTTGAGTTCACGTTGGCAAATCACAGCAAGCTCATCTGAATGAAGAAATAACACAGAGGATATTAATATTACATCTGCTTTAATGTCTACAGTATTGTAGGACTGTTATAACATTTTAAATTATAATCATTTATTCTCTTAACTGACTGTTTAAATGTTTTCATAATGCATTACAGACTGGTGTGACTGATAATGTAATTATTGGTATTATTGATGGTATTATTAATGTTGTCTCTCTGTCTCTGTCTCTCTCTCTAAATTAATCAACACAACACATCCCTTCTGCTACTTGATGAGGTCACTAGGTGTTGTGTTAAGGCTGCTACAATATCATTGAGTTACTCAGCTACTTTAGCTGTACTTTAGCTACAGCTTTTAAATGTTATAAAACAGCATTCAACATGAGGCAGACAGATCTTACATTTCTCCAGTGTGTCAGCAAGCTCCTTCTGGTTCATTTTCCTCAGGACGTGCAGTGTGATCTTCAGAGCCCCCTCTCTGGCACTGCTCTCCTGCTTCTCATCTTCAGCATCCACCACTTCCTCATCCTGCTTCTGACTCTCAAAGCCTTCTGGGAGTTCTGGACTAAGAATCCTCTTGAACATCTTCAGCTCGTTCTTCACAAATGTCATCATTTTCTCTTCAAGCAACTAAAATAAATCAAGTAAATAAGTTAAGCAAGAGAATAAATGCTTTCTCATCAACACATTAATGAATGATTGAAAGAAACTTTACTTGAGGTAAACAAAAACAAATGTACATAACAGGACCACATACACTGAATATGGAGTCCAGGTCTGTTTGATGACTCTGGGAAGACTGACCACTGAGAATCTCTGACTCTGATCTCTCCTGTTGGTTTCTGTGGACAAAACATGAGATTACATCTCCTCAACCAGGGAGTGAGTGAGTACGGACAGACAAACAGACAGACATAGACAGAAAGCGGGACAGACAGTCAGAGACAGACAGACAGAAAGAGATAGACAGAGACACAGACAGACAGACACAGACAGAAACATACAGACAAAGAGAGACAAACAGACAGAAAGCGGGACAGACAGTCAGAGACAGGCAGAGACAGACAGACACATAGACACACAGAGACAGACAGACACATACAGACACAGAGACATACAGGCACAGAGACAGACACATACAGACACAGAGACATACAGACACAGAGACAGACACATACAGACACAGAGACATACAGGCACAGAGACAGACACATACAGACACAGAGACATACAGACACACAGACAGACACATACAGACACAGAGACATACAGGCACAGAGACAGACACATACAGACACAGAGACATACAGACACACAGAAACAGACACACCGACAGAGAGACAGACATAGACAGACAGCGACAGTCACAGACAGACATAGACAGACACACAGACAGCGAAATACACACAGACATAGACAGACACAGACAGATAGAGATAGACAGACAGACAGACAGACAGACAGACAGACAGACAGACAGACAGACACACACACAGACAGCGAACGACACAGAGACATACAGGCACAGAGACAGACACATACAGACACAGAGACATACAGACACACAGAAACAGACACACCGACAGAGAGACAGACATAGACAGACAGCGACAGTCACAGAGAGACAGAGAGAGAGACACACACAGACACAGAGACAGTGAGACAGAGACACACAGTCAGACAGAGACAGACAGTGAAAGACACACAGACAGAGAAAGACACACAGATAGACAGGCAGAGACAGACAGAGACAGACACACAGACAGAAACAGACATACAGACAGAGACAGACATACAGACACAGGAACAGACAGACAGACAGACAGACAGACAGACAGACAGACAGACAGACAGAGACAGACACACAGACAGACAGAGAGACAGACACAGAGACAGACACAGAGACAGACAGAAACAGCCACAGAGACAGTGAGACACAGACAGACAGACAGACAGACAGACAGACAGACAGACAGACAGACAGACAGACAGACAGACAGACACAGAGACACACAGACACAGAGACAGACACAGAGAGACAGAGAGACACGCACAGACAGACAGACACACAGACATAGACAGACACACAGATAGAGACAGACACAGACAGACAGCGACACATAGAGACAGACAGACAGACAGACAGACAGACAGACAGACACAGAGACACAGAGACAGACAGACACAGCGACAGAGAGACACAGAGACAGAGAGACACAGACACACAGCCAGACAGAAACAGATAGACAGACACACAGACGGACAGAGACAGACACACAGACAGACATAGACAGACACACAGACAGCGAAATACACACAGACATAGACAGACACAGACAGATAGAGATAGATAGAGACAGACAGACAGACAGACAGACAGACAGACAGACAGACACAGAGAGACAGAGAGACACGCACAGACAGACAGACAGACAGACAGACAGACAGACAGACAGACAGACAGACAGACAGACAGACAGATACAGGGAGGGAATGTGGTGTTTGTTTAATATTGTTTTAGGACTATGAAAATGGACTAAAGTATTAGCCTATGGATTATGAAAACAACAAAAAGAAATGTGAAAATGTGAGAGGAGAAATGACTAGAGACAGTGTTGTTTAACTCACTGACCATGACCCATGAGTTCTTCTTACCTTTGTTCAGTAGAAAAGTCTTCCTCTCTAAACTTCATAGGAGGATCCATAGACTGGTCACTCTTCATGGACACACAGCTGGGTACAGGGGAGGCTGGTCTCTCCTGCTTGATTGGACTTCAACAAAACAGAGACAAACATTACATCTCTCATCTACTCTGATCTCAGATGGGAAACATATGAAGAGCTCTGGAACAGACAGACAGACAGACAGACAGACAGACAGACAGACAGACAGACAGACAGACAGACAGACAGACAGACACAGACAGACACAGAGACAGAGACACAGAGACAGACAGACACAGCGACAGAGAGACACAGAGACAGAGAGACACAGACACACAGCCAGACAGAAACAGATAGACAGACACACAGACGGACAGAGACAGACACACAGACAGACATAGACAGACACACAGACAGCGAAATACACACAGACATAGACAGACACAGACAGATAGAGATAGATAGAGACAGACAGACAGACAGACAGACAGACAGACAGACAGACAGACAGACAGACAGACAGACAGACAGACAGACAGACAGAGAGTCACATACAGGGAGGGAATGTTGTGTTTGTTTAATATTGTTTTAGGACTATGAAAATGGACAAAATTATTAGCCTATGGATTATGAAAACAACAAAAAGAAATGTGAAAATGGGAGAGGAGAAATGACTAGAGACAGTGTTGTTTAACTCACTGACCATGACCCATGAGTTCTTCTTACCTTTGTTCAGTAGAAAAGTCTCCCTCTCTAAACCGTATAGGAAGTTCCATAGACCAGTCACTCTTCATGGACACACAGCTGGGAACAGGGGAGGTTGGTCTCTCCTGCTTGATTGGACTTCAACACAACAGAGACAAACATTACATCTCTCATCTACTAAATGTCTGGTGTTTTTGGTTTATGTCAGTTTCATTGTTTGTTATGCTATAAATTGTTATTTTATGGTTGTAAGTGGTAAAATGAACTAGAAAATGTTATATTTTGCAATTCTGAGTAAATACTACTTTAGTAAGGAATTACACATTATTCAGTAGTACTGTAGTTGCTAAATAATTCCAATAGATGGAAGCATAAGACCACGATAGATAGTTCAACAGATTAGTTTAGTTCTCCCTGGATACACCACCACTCCCCCCCACAGGAAAATAATCAGGATGCTGCTGGTAGAGTAGCTAGCTAGCTTACCTAGCTGTACCGACTAGCTAGGATAACTAGGATGCTGCTGGTAGAGTAGCTAGCTAGCTTACCTAGCTGTACCGACTAGCTAGGATAACTAGGATGCTGCTGGTAGAGTAGCTAGCTAGCTTACCTAGCTGTACTGACTAGCTAGGATAACTAGGATGCTGCTGGTAGAGTAGCTAGCTAGCTTACCTAGCTGTACCGACTAGCTAGGATAACTAGGATGCTGCTGGTAGAGTAGTTTTCTAGCTTACCTAGCTGTACCGACTAGCTAGGATAACTAGGTTGCTGCTGGTAGAGTAGCTAGCTAGCTTACCTAGCTGTACCAACTAGCTAGGATAACTAGGATGCTGCTGGTAGAGTAGCTAGCTAGCTTACCGAGCTGTACCGACTAGCTAGGATAACTAGGATGCTGGTGGTAGAGTAGCTAGCTAGCTTACCTAGCTGTACCGACTAGCTAGGTTAACTAGGATGCTGCTGGTAGAGTAGCTAGCTAGCTTTCCTAGCTGTACCAACTAGCTTGGCTAGGTAACAGGTTGTTCTGTACTTCGTCTCGAGGATGATGACGAATCCGGTGAACCACAAAATGAAACAAGGATAGAGAGTGAAAAGGATCTGGCTACAGTCATACTGTCCCTGACCATTAAGCAAAAAGCAAATTGAATAATAAACTTCGGCATCTCAACACTGTAGTGAACTCTGTAGTTATTCCCCAAGATCACCTCAGCCCACTCTGCACGTAACCGCTTGGTGCCACACCGTACGTGGACACGGACAGTTCTGTACGGGAAGTTCCAGAACAGTGGTACAAAACAACTAAACCCAGTCTTTACAGTGGGTTACATTAGTAATATTCATTTTTTATTATTATGTTAAACAAACATTCAAAGTTTTTTTATAACTATATTTTAAAATCTGGGCCCATATCCACAAAGCGTCTCAGAGTAGAAAATTGGTTGTAGAAGTGCTGACAAAAAAGAGAATTTACTCTTATGGTCATATGGGGGGGGGGGGTTACGAACGAAGCAGAAGATACATGTTTGTTGTTTGCTGTAACTAATGGACAAAGTTGTATTGTATTGTATTGTATTGTCTTGTCTTGTATTGTAATGTATTGTATTGTATTATAATGTATTGTATTGTATAGTATTGTATTGTCTTGTCTTGTCTTGTCTTGTCTTGTCTTGTCTTGTCTTGTCTTGTATTGTAATGTAGTGTATTATAATGTATTGTATTGTAATGTATTGTAATGTATTGTAATGTAGTGTATTGTATTGTATTATAATGTATTGTATTATAATGTATTGTATTGTAAAGTGTTGTAATATTACATATTATTATAATATAATATAATATAATTATTACATTAGTAATATTTACATTTTTATTTATTATGTAAAACAAACATGTTTTTTTGTAACAATATTTTGGATCTGGGCCCATATTCTCAAAGTGTCTCAGAGTAGAAAATTGGTGGTGTCAGTGCTGAGAATAAAGACATTTTACACTTATGGGTATAAATCAAAGCTATGCATGAAGTCTCATGTACCACCTAGTCGGTAGATATTTAGGACACCTCGTGAGCTGTCCTAAGTAGTTAAGAGTTAACAGCAGGTGTCTTGATAATACTATAGAATAATGCAGCGAGTCAGTGGTTCCTGCTCCACATGTAAATGCTTTGGAGTAGTTAAAAATAATGTTTTATATTTCTATATGATCAATCCATTAATAATATATGTCTTGTGCTTTTGGCAATGATTTTTCAATCCATAAAACAGTGTACGGGTGCTGGAAAAAACAGATGGAATTGATCTGACCACTGGAGGGCTACTGGGTTCACATCCTCAAAACATTAACCTTCCGTTGATCAGAACTCTAGTAGATCTTCTTCACTGAACCCAAAAATATATATAACTTTTAGTGGTTCCATATATTAAGGAAGTGATGGAAGCCTTTTTGGTTCTATAAGGAACCTTCTTTTCTAAGAGTGTAAAATAAACACGGTTTTCTTTTGATTATTTAATTATCTACATCATGTTATTTCAAGATATCCCTTTGGAGCGCAACATCACATTGTTAAAAAATAATCCTAAATTGGGCGTGGCTATAAATTAGGCAGTTGAAGGCATCTAGGGCGTAATATGTGTTCGATGAAAATGAACATTGTATGCAACGTTGTAGGCACCATTATTGGCAAGGGACTTGATGCCTACTATGCCAAAGCTATTTAGAGTTGTTAAACGGGTGTGAAGAGTGTGCTGATATAACGGGAATATTGTCAAAATTCTTATTGTAACAACGATCAGAATTGGTAAAAAAAATATGTATTCCATTATATAATAATAATAATAATAATTAAGAGCAAAGTGGTCGTGTCATGATTGAGAACCCCTGATTTAGCAGATGCTCTTTCTTATCCAGAGTGATTTACAGTAAGTGCATTCATCTAAAGATATCTAGGTGAGACAATCACATATCACAGTCAAATATACAGGATACCAACATTCCATTCCTGTTAAACAATGGATCAACCACTATAAAAAATGTCCCTCAATTTACAATCCACACGAACAAACACATTTGCTGCTGTTTTCCTGCTGTGAGAAACTGGGTCAAATTAAGAGATGGCATCTGTAAGTGCATTCATCTAAAGATATCTAGGTGAGACAATCACATATCACAGTCAGAATACGAACATTCCATTCCTGCTAAACAATGGATATATTGCATTTTGCAATAAAAAATAAATAATAATACACATCTAAAAACGATGAATTAAAAATCTGAGAACGGTAATATTGAAGGTCCCATAAGCAGCCATTTATGATTAAAAAAACAAATGTGATCATTTTTGGAAATGGCATTTTTGAAAAAAACTCTTAATAATTCTTAAACAAAATTGTCATCTCACCTCTTGGCTTTGGTGTCATGTTCCCTAGAGAGTCTCATTTTAGAGGCAGGGCCCCCCTCCACTCTCTCCCCAGAGAGACTCATTTTAGAGGCAGGACCCCCCTCCTCTCTCTCCCCAGAGAGACTCATTTTAGAGGCAGGGTC